>NC_045737.1:3813397-3814272 GCF_008692095.1 Etheostoma spectabile | reverse complement strand
TAATATACGTAAATTGTGAAAATCTGTGTACCGGAAACCACATGCGCTTTAAACCCAAATTGATTGCTGGGATACTGGCCCGGCCAAGTTCACACAAGTTACCATCCGATGTATCCTCGGTAAAATGGGCATGTCGAGATCACATCCGGGGATTTTAACTGTTCTTGGCGAAATGCTAACTTGTGTATTGGGTCAGTACTTTGGCCACCAAACATGACGTTTCCCAAGAATACAAGAACACAAGTCCATAGAAGAACACAGTTTGAGAAACGCCCTATGACTCTTCATGTACAGACCACAAAGTCAAACATCTGTAGGATTCTTCATGTGCAGACCACAGAGTCAAACATCTGTAGGATTCTTCATGTGCAGACCACAGAGTCAAACATCTGTAGGATTCTTCATGTGCAGACCACAGAGTCAAACATCTGTAGGATTCTTCATGTGCAGACCACAGAGTCAAACATCTGTGGGATTCTTCATGTGCAGACCACTGATTCAAACATCTGTATGATTCTTCAGGTACAGGACACAGTGACTCAAAGAGTATTACATATGTGGTCAGAGAGAGACACCACATTGGGAAAATAATTTTTGTTTTTGGGGAATGTGTGGAAAAACCAAGTTTTAGCTGAGTGGAAGCTTGTAGACACAGCTGCAGTTACTCCGTGTTCATCGCACCAATTAAGATCTTTTTTTTTCTTCTATTGACTGTCCTCGCACAATTACAGTGATCAAGATTAACGTAAAAATTGCTGCTGGCTTGGTCTGGTGATAGCCAGATTACCTTTTTTGGGGAGTGAGTTATCTTTCATATTTTTTGAGGGGGATAAATCTACCTCTTCTAAATATTGTGTGTGTGTGTGTGTGTGTGG
>NC_045737.1:3804538-3813387 GCF_008692095.1 Etheostoma spectabile | reverse complement strand
GGGGGCATATTCCCTGCACCTTCACCCCCTTGAAATCTACGTCTATGAACCAGGCTAGAGTAAATTCCACTCCCAGAGCCTTTTACAAGTCAGGTCGTCAGGGATGGCTAAAACACAAATGAACTGTTCATGTAAGGACTTGCAATGAATGAATTTAACTCTCTCTAGGAGATACACATTATTAAGATCATGACAATATTGTGTCCAAAGATTTTACTCTAATGCCCTCAGGAAGGTGCTATCTGCTTCCACCGAGAAAGAATAACCTGTCTTTAATGAAATGTGTTTTGCACAATCCTCATATTGGTCATGTGTAAAATTGGTGAATTGTAAGTTGTTATGTATGTGCAATACACTTAGCACTTTTTTTTATTATTTTAATTTTTGTCTCTCTTTTTATCTTTCTTTATCATTGTTTTATTCAGTTCTTGTTTTGAATATTTATTTCTGCGGTGGAAGGTCTGGTTTATTGCCATTTCTTAAACCAATTGCAATCCTCTTTTGCAGCGCTAAGCGCCAGACGGAAACACGGTGCCTCTGCAAAATAGCCTCGGGAAGGAACTTGTTTTGGTGGAACATGTGTACGTTAAAAAATTGGTTTGGACATATATTCTAGCTAGCTGTCTGGATTTACCCTGCAGTGATCTGAGGAGCAGTTAACCATAGACCTCATGAATTCTCCAGAGTTTAGAATTACAACACAAAGTAAACGGAAAGTGACGGACAACCGGGCCAAAAATTAGGACTACCACATCATAATTCAAACTCCAACTTGGGAGTCACTGAAGAGAAATGAGATTTTACCCCAGCCAATGATATAATAGAGCTTCATCCTTCGGTCCTCGCTGATGTTGACGGACACGACTTTGCTCCATAGCAGCAGCCCCTCCACCAACATCCAGGAGAAGGAGGCCATGAAGAAGAGATGGAGTAGTGCAGTCACCACAAAGCACGCTGCCTACAAGATTGAACACAAACAATACAAAGGTGTTTCGTGGACTGGGTCTTGAGCTGCACATTATATGGAGAAAATCAAATATCACAGTATTTTTGACAAAATGCAGTGAGGTCGATATTGCGGCGATATTGGAGGGTTGACTCTTGGTGGTTTCACCTGGACTAACGTGAACTGTGTGTTAGCAATTTTTATAGTTTCACAGCCGGAGTTGGCTCCCATGTTTAGGGCCCACGAACCAATGGGAAGTCAGAGTTCTCGGACCTGGGGCCATTTTGTGAAGTGACAACTACATGTGACTTGCTGGCTGCTGCTGTCTGAGGAGCCATGTGCTTTGCTTTGTTCCAGAGGTGGATCAGGCTTGGAATTTTACATGTAGGCCGAACATCTCTTTGTCTGTGAAGTCCCATTTCCCTATGAGATCTCTGTTTAGTATCAGGTTTAATATCTCACTTTCCTCAGCCCCAACAATGCCCTGTAATGCCCTTATACGCCATTTACTACAACTACTATTTCTAGTCATAGTTCCATTATCTTTGTTGTGACTATAATTGCCACAGTTCATCACACCCCCAACTGGCCCCATCAGACACCACGTACCAAGAGCCTGGGTCTGTCCGAGGATTCTCCCTAAAAGAAGTTTTTCCTCGCCACTGTTGCACTAAATGCTTGGGGGAATTATTGGAATTGTTGGGTCTTTGTAAATAATAGAGTTGCCTAGACCTACTCTAGCTGTAAAATGTCTTGAGAAAACACTTCTTATGATTTGATACTGTAAACCTTATAGGATTGATCCCAGAAGACTCCCTTAAAACTCACGCCGCCTCGAAAGTTGCGGGTTAGGGGGGAGCTTTATTAACTTTGTGAAACACTGTCTACCACAACTTCATAATTAATGGTGCCTTGTTGCAAATTTGGCAATTGTGATTCGCTACATGGAGTTTTTTCTTTCTTTGAGTAAAGAACATTTTGTCTCTCCCAGCCTTTATAGCTGCAAATAAAGTCAGCTGCTCAGATCTGCACGGAACATGCGTTGATATTTTGAGAGAATATAGAAAAAAAAAAATAAAATAAAAATATATAATATAATATATATAATATATATATATTATATAATATAATATTTTTTTTTTTTTTTAATCTCATGAATAGACTTCAAATGCGTATGAGTGGAGTCTCACCTCATTGGCAGACGCCCAATCACTGCACATCAACAGCAACTCAGCTAGGCCCAAAGCCACGATCAGGTTCTTATGGACGGTGTACGGTCAGATTTAGGACATAGGCACACACACACACACACACACACACACACACACACACACACACACACACTCACTTTAGAATATTGAGTCAAATCTGACATTATCTTCAATTTCACCTACGCAACACCTCAGTGTGGTCCATTGGTAAAAAATGACCAACAATTTGACTGTGGTCCTCAAATCCTCCCAAAATATCTCCCCTTCCCTAGCCACTTAATACCCAAGTACACACCACATACACACACACACACACACATTCGTCCATAAAAACACACACAGCATACTATATTTGAGTGAAAATCCCATAGTATTTATCAGAATTTTAAAAAAAAAGTACTGTATGTAGCAATGCGGTGCTGTTTTATTTCTTTTCATTTATTGATGTGAATCTGCAAGGGTTGTGTGAAATGCTTTTCACCCTCTGCGCTCCACAGAGTGCACTCTGTGATGTGTGTGACTCACCCCACAGCAATGAAGAGGATGAAGGTGAAGAGGAGGCCACACAGAGACACTCCACAGCCAATGAACGTCAGCACTTGCAGAGCTTTTTCGTTCTCCGGGCTCCTCTGGCATGCACACACACACACACACACACACACACACACACACACACACACACACACACACACACACACAAAGGATGAGCTGTAAATAGCAGCATATGCTGTAGATGAAAGTCTACGCAAAATACACAATGACAATTGGAGAGAGCAATGTTACCTGGGCTTCATAAACCTGCAACAGCAATGCAAAATTGGTGGTGTGGTTGCAGTAGCACACAGTGTATCCATATTCTTTGGAGACTACATCACAGCCTTTGGTATTCCACCACCCACCGGCCTCGGGACTAGTTAGACACAAACAGCACATTCTTGCATATCTACATACACACAGGAATGCCAAAAATGACAATGTTCTTCTGTCTAAAGGTTTTTACGGCATTTTTACCATTCTTTTGATGAAATAGGTTAGATAACTTTGGTATTATGGTGAAGTATGAGGCCTCGAAATTGCCCACACTTTTTTTCAAAACGTTCATTGGTACTTACTTGAGATCAAAATCCCAGAAGGCACACACTGGATCATACACAGTACCAGTGGGATTCTGTAATGAATATTGAGAAGTATATGAGGAATATGATATTTAATTAAGAAAAGAATGGTGGAGATTTGGGAGATTTTGCTAACCTGTGCTCTGTGCTGGAGCTGGAAGCGAACTGCTGTGCTAACTGGCTGGTCGTCTCCCAGCACTGTGGTGGACATGACAGAAGATCCCAGGAAGGTGCCCAAATACCTGGTTATGGACACAAATTCACACATTAAAACAAAGAACACAAAGAGCAAGCTGAACCCCTAAATGAATGAATATTAAGAATATGTATTATAAGAAATAATAAGAAAAAATAAATAAAAATTTGTCTTTGCAAGTTAATTTGTAAGAACTTTAAACCAATTGCTAAGCGTCGGTCGGAACCATGGTGCCGCTGCAAAACAGCCTTGGGAAGGAACTTGTTTTGGTGGAAAATGTGTGCTTTCAAAAGTTCTTTTAGTTGTACGAGAGAAAACTGGACCAATAGTCTAGCTAGTCATAGACTAAATTTAAAATTCAAATAAGTAAATTGATTATAGTGTGAGTCTGTACCAAACCACTTTCTTTAGCTTGTAGGATACAATTGCTGGCTGAGACGTATGCTTTGACACATAATTTGCCTTTAACAAATATTGCACCCCACTTGAAATTTAGATATTGCACTAGTCCTTATTGCAATTTTGATTAAATCCCAATTAATTGTGCAACCCTACTCTTAACAGTGCATTACATGGTGGTAGCAAGTCATGTTAAAATTATGTGCCAGCGCCAAGGAAACATTCCTATTGGAAAGTCAATGAGGATCCTTTGTCATGGTGGACATAAGTAGGCTACTGTATGTCTGGTTCAACACAGCCCCTTCACAACGTCAGGTGAGTTGTATAAAGAGCGATAAAGTCCATGTTGGTAGTGGGGGTGGAGGAGAGTTATACTTAGTAAACAGAATATAACTTTTTCTCTGCCACATGGCATCATTTTGTCATTGATTACATCGCATTTTACAACACAGTAATACAACAGAGACCTTATTAATTGATATTGATTGATTTCAATATCAATGGATCCAACACCAAAGATTCTTTTTTACCTTAAAAATATTGTTTAAAAAATCGTTTTAGTGGTTCATTAACTCGTTAGAATGAGACATGAAAATAATGATAATGGTAACAGAAATGGACAATTCCGTTCCCAACCTGTAGGGGTGCCGAAGAGGAAAAGTTTTATTACTATTTCTTTCAGATCAGTTTGGAAAAAAGTCATGCTGGCAAGTCATTTGAAGGCTGTAGTGCATTATATGGTGTACAAAACATGCACATGTGTGGTGAGAAAATTACATGAAAATGTAACAAATAGTATTCATTTCAATGCTTGTAGGTTACCTCTGGCTGCCATCAGTGACAGTAGGGACCATGGTGATGTTTCGCTCAGGACTGATGGGAGGCCGTAAAGAGCCGTACCACGTGTTGACCAACGTGAGCTTATGGAAGCCTGCACATTCAACACAACAGCAAGATAAGGCATTTCTTCAGCTTGCAACAGAATGCGCAAAAAACACAACTAGTTTTTCAAGATATATGGTTACCTCAAAACCCAACATTACAAGACCTTACATGCATTACATGTAAGGTCTTACAAGTTTGTCGTTGACTTGTAAGAGTTAGGTTAATAAAAAAATCTCCTCTCTTTACTAACACTCATCCTTGTGATAGATGAGTCTGTTTATGGGAGTTGCTCAGTCTGAAGGGAGCTGGATTGGGAACCGGAGGGTACTTTTGGAGGGTACCAAAATGTGGACTGGTGGAGATGTGCCAGTTCACATAACTGTCTTTCTCCTTGAGTAAAGCACCAACCCCCTAGTCTCCCATTGCCAGACCCTCCTCCACAACACTGCGGAGGAGGGTCGGGCTGGTCTACACAGAAAAACGTGCTCTGGTTTTATTGTTATTTCTTTAAACCAATTACAATTTTCTCGGGAGTCGCTAGGCACCGGATGGAGCGACAATTTTCCTTGTGGGATTTAGGGGATTAATAAAGTATAAAAAAGTATTAGTGCAAGTGGATGATTGATTATTTAATGTTATTACCGTACCATTGTTATGGAGATCTTGTATCTTCTGATGTGGGACTGAAATACAGTCTAGGTTGGTGTGCTTCCCTGTCTCAGGACCACAGAAACTTGAGCCTCGGGATCCTTCCTGCAGCATCTGTTGCTGCATCTCCAGTTCTGTAAAAGACAGGACAAGAAAGAAAAAAGAGTTACTGTTCAAAATCTTTGCATTAAGAGCCTTGACAAAGTGTATAGTTTCTTAAGTCACATCAGTAAAGACAGACATTTTTAGGTTCATACCTGCATTTTGGTTTTCTACATTCCTACCTTGCACAACAGCTGTATCCTCGCAATATCACGAGATCATGCAAGAATCACAGGAACTCAAAGGATACGTGGCTTTAAGTAATATGTTTGTGTCTGAACTACCAGCTTACTGAACAAGTCAGGTGCTACAGGCAGCTACAGGTGGGATTTGATCAAAACAACGTCTGTCGTGATAGACTGACGGTTCGTTCATTTACATGTCAGTTTTTTTTTTAAGGGGCCTACCCTTTTCCCCACAGGTTCCAATAATAGTTTCTCAGATGGTTCTGTGTTAACAAACCATCTGGTGTGTCAGTGTTTTTGGTAAACACTTTACTTCTTCGGCTAATAAAGTAGAAGAGGATCTACACCGCTGGTAGGCCCCGCCTCTGTGACTGACAGCTCAAAGAAGCTTAATTAAAATCATTGTTTTGCCCAAGTTTTTATATATTTTACAGCTTATCTCTGAACTCATTACAATAGCATCTTTTTGTTAAATTAGACAAAACAATGTCTAAATTCCTGTGGGGAAATAAACCTGTTCATACCCAGAAGTCAGTCCTGCAACTCCCCAAACGTACAGGTGGGCTAGCCCTACACTGGGCAACCAACATTGAAAAACCTCATGGATGGGCAGCAGTTCTGACAATGCTTGGAGTTTTTTGGAAAAGACAGCTTCACAAATTGTGTTACACACCACACATTTACGCTCCCACCCTCTCTCCCTTCCACATTTGTTAACACTAATCCAGTTGTGACTAACTTTCTCAAAAGATGGATCCAAGTTAGAAAAAAACTCTACGCCTGCAGAGACCTTCTAATCTTCAAACAGTCAGTGCAGCTTGTTTAAACCTCCAAGTACAGACTCAGTGTTCTGAATTCGGTTCAAAAATGGCATATAACCTACATTATAAAAGATTTGTTTAAAGGCAGGATTTGCTCATCTTTTACTGAGCTTTGATCAAAATATGACTTACCTAACTCGCCTCTTTCTCTTTTTTCTAAATGAAAGATTTTGCCAAAAGAAGAAAAAGTTTTCACACTACCTCAATGGAAAGGGAGCTCTATAAATGATATTAAACTCTAGAAAGTTATATTTTCACTTAACCTGCTCAACATTTCCCCCGCAACTACACACACACATACACACACACACACACACACAAACACACAAACACACACACGCACACACACACACACACACACACACACACACACACACACACACACACACACACACACACACACACACACACACACACACGCACACACAAACACACACAAACACACACACACACACACACACACGTTCACACTTTGTTGATGGTAAAGAAAAAAAACATTATCTTCCCTTTTTGTGATTAATGACTTGGGTGAGGGTGGGATGAGAGTTCGAAGATGCTCTGTTTTGTTTTGTACATTGAAAGATGAAAACATAAATGAAAAGATTTGAGCAAAAATAATTGCATCAGATCATATTTCCTTTACAATACATTTTTTTCCCCATGACAGAGTTTCTCTGCTTCTCACCAGATGTTTTTTTGTAATAACAACACTATGACAAGAACAATAATTTATTTTAGTTTGAATTGTGATCAAGATTGATTTATCTGAGCTGCGACAGTGTTACCATGGCAACTTTAGCATAGTTCTGCGGGGTTTTTAGAAGAAAGTACTTTATTTTATCCCAGAAATCTACCTTGTTTTTCTTATTATGTCCTTAAGTGCATTCCGAGGTAAGGAAAATTGGACACCTTAAAAGAAAAATTTTGGTTTTAGAAGATCCGTGAACAAATCCTCCCAGTGCAGGTAGCTAGTGGTGTGGTATGTTGCATTTCATTTTGAAGTTTTTCCTCAAATTCTGCCTCCCTCATTGAATGTAAGTGGTCGTGGACAACTTGCAACAACAACAACATAGGAACACTTTTCAGCACTTTTTAAAATCCCATTTGACATCTGTTTAATATTATATTATTTCTCGGTGAACGGTTCTTTCTGAAAGAATGTATCATTTTGTCAACACAGTCCTTAATCTTATGTAGAAATGCAGGAAATGAGATTCAAATAGAATCCCCCCCCACACACACACACATACAAAGACACACACACACTTCTTGAATCAAAGTTACACCCTTATAAATAAGTATAAGTATAATCCAGTCCAATACAACAACATCTATAACTATGGGCTCACCTCAGAAAGGAATTAATGCCCTCACAACTCAAATGGTTTGTACACATTGTATACGTATCTATGGCACTATGAGCCTAGCTCTGTCATCCCATGCATATCAATACGCTGATTAGACAGCATGATTATTGCACAGGTGTGCCTTATGTTGCCCACAATAGAAGGCCACTCTAAATTGTGTAGCTTTACTGTATTGTGGGGGTCCGGGGCAAGGTCCAAAAAACGGTATCTGGTGTTAGGGTTAGGGTTAATGCACTAATCACACTGTCTAATCAGCATTTCGATATGCCACACCTGAGGTGGATGGATTATATCGGCAAAGGAGAAGTGCTCACTACCACAGATTTAGACATATTTGTGAACAATCTTTGAGAGAAATAAGCCTTTTGTGTACACAAAAAAAGTAATAGATTTTTGAGTTCATCTCATGATTATGATTTCTAATTTTTTTTCAGTGCATATATATATATATATGAAACATCTGATTTGATTTGGTGTACTAAGATAATATTTGATTTTCAAATGTTACTATTAGAGAATGGAGTATATAAATCCGGCATCTTCAGTGCATGATGGACCCAGAGCTGGCTCAAATGTGTCATTGCCTTGTCCAAGAATTACTTTGCTATATTTTTTCATGCTTTAGTGTGTGTTTAGTGTGTGTGTGTGATTGTGTGTGTGACTCACTGATGTTGGGTCTGTGAATGGTCAGGCGATCAGTCTCCTCCAGCAAGCGAGGGCTCAGGCTGGTCAACATCCGGTCAATACTCTTGACCACATCCATTGGGCCATTCACCACCTAAAACACACACAGCGTCTTAGCAGCAGCAACACTCACCCACTCGGCCCTGCTGAACACAGTCGTCAAAGCTGAAAAGGTACATTTAAAAAAAAATGGCCATTCATGTGCCACAGTGCCTTATAGCTGGTATAACTGTTTGCCAGAGTGTGTACACACTGTTTGGATGAAGAGGGCCCACACACACACACACACA
>NC_045737.1:3799612-3804528 GCF_008692095.1 Etheostoma spectabile | reverse complement strand
CACACACACACACACACTCACACAAAGATTGACCTATATTGATGCGTACAATTGTGGTTTCTGTCATTGTCTGTTTTTAAAACCCCTCCTTCTGAATTCAATATACCGACTGAGAGCCAAGCCTTGGAGACAGAGCTGGGGGCAGAGCGAGGGATGTTTGTGGGTGAGTACAGCCACGTTTTTTCAGAGTACTGCTCATCCATTGAGTCTGGGGCTGAGGTGGCCTTGGAGCGCTGAGAGGCCTGGGGGGGGCACTTGTCATGAGGCAACCTCAAGCATCAAGCTGCACACACATCAGTTAGTGCAGAGGCAGGAGTGACAAAAAAAAAGACGTGGTTATAGAGAGAAAGCAATGTACTGGAATTGTTGACTGGCGTAGAGCCTGGTTTCTTGTCTGAATTCTGTTTTGGATCAGAAATTCATGTGAAAATTGGATGGTTTATGTTGTAATCAATACATATAGATGCTGCCATAGCATCTGCAAGCTCTGTTCTGCTATTCCTGGGGTAACTTCATCATTCCGGTGCTGATGATGAGCAGTTTTAAAGCGTATCCATAGAAACATACTGCCCTCTAGTGCTTTAAAGCAGAAGTATCTATCTATCTTTCTATCTATCTATCTATCTATCTATCTATCTATCTATCTATCTATCTATCTATCTATCTATCTATCTATCTATCTATCTATCCATCCATCCATCCATCCATGTATCTGCTATGCTATGGTTATAGCACTTATTTTAAGGCGTAGAGGCATAAATTGTATATTTTAGACTAAAATTCATTTCGACCCTTTCTGTGGTAATCTGTCTCTTTCACAGCCAACTACACAATGGTAGTGCAACACTACAGTACATCGCAGGAGTACCCCTTTAAGAAAACCCTTTTTTATATAGGCTAACAATTATAGGACATATACATCAAAAAGCTTAGCAATAACAGGTAAAAATCCCCAAAAGATGACTTTGAAACATGAACTAAAACAGGCTGGTATTGCCTTGATTGACAGTGAATGTAACCAGGATCCAAAGAGTTGTGAAAGGGTGTTGTGAGAATATTGGCATTGAAAGTAATCCCAGTATACTAGAGGAGCAGTTTTTCAAGTTAATAACTCAGCTGCCAAATTACTAAAAATCTATTAATTTGAAGATTTTTTAATTGGGTTATTGGTTGTCTCTAAAAGCTAGACCAACTGGATCATGGCTATGAAAATACATTTTGTTGCATGCCTGTAAAGTAGCCTATTTTACTGTAAAAATGCAGTGTAAGATTTTTCTACTGGAGAAATGATCAAAATTGATATCCGTTTTAAACCTGTACTATTTCAGATCTAAATACAATACACAAACTGCACAGATTTGCAAACTCTACATGCATCTACAGTGAGGAGTGACCCAAGTAGGATTGGGCATCGACAACCAGATCCAACTTTGAATCGTTTAAAGAAATTCCAATTGCAATGGAATAGTTTTTTATTGGAATCTGTTAAAAAATTTGGCCTGCGTCCAAAATTCCATACTAACATGCTATTTAGTAGCTAAAACAGTATGCAAGATCTTTTAGTATGTCCGGAACCTTAGTATGAAAGCAATAGTACATGAATTGCATACCATTTCTGGTAAAATATTACAGTATGCAATGCTGGACATTATACCCCACAATGCAATGCGGTAAAAACGACAACGTCCATAACGGACAGCAACCAAGGAGCTCCTGTAACGTCAAAAACGCTCTAATTTACTTTATGTATAGTTATTTACTTCTTTCAGAAATGTACGTAAGCATTACCTGGCAATGCTGCTAGATCGGATGTCAACATGGGTTACCATAGTTATGCATCTTCAACTGCAAGGAGGATCTCAGGAAGTTATGTTGAAAATGACAGCTTCAGTGCGTCCGTAAAGATACACACTACTGGTTGTTTTTTTACATATTGAACGATAGTTTACACATTGAGTATGTATTGTAGTATGCGAGTATGTGATTTCGGACGCAACCTTGCTTTCAGATATGTTCATCGGTTCCACATTTAAATTTGTAGTTAGAGGAAGTTAGGCCCAGGTTTGCCTTGCACTAGCTCTTAGTTCTTTCTATTTTACCTGGAGTATGCACTGGAACGTGCCCAGAGTAAGCCCCTCTGAGTTTTTTCTGCATCTCTCCGTCACCTTTTATTGGTTATGTGTATAGTAATCTGTAGTATTTGAATATGTGTAAACCAATAACCTAAACTGAACTAAAATAAGAAAATCCCAGAAACAAGAGCAAGTTTTTCTCCCAATCCAGAATGCTGAGTGGACTAGCCAGACCCTCCTCTGCAGTGCTGTAAAGGAAGGTCTGGCAATGCAATACTATTGGTGAAATCAAATAATCAATGAAAAAAGTATTTCTGTGAGCAGAGCAGAGAGCAGAACAGAGCGGCTGCTGCTCCAGTGCACATTTATACAGTGTTATCATAAGGTGCGTTGCACGTCTCACAGTGAAAAAAGTCCGGCGCCACTGAGCACCGGAATCGAAAGGAAGAATTGGAATTGTGATAAAAATTGTTAAAACCCAAAGCGATGCCCAACCCGGCACACATGCATCAGAGCGAAAGACCACATGAGAATACTGCGTGCGACTGTGGACGTGCTACCTCTTTGATGGCCTCCCACTTGAGGGCGTTGTCTTGGCTGATGATGCTGTCGGCCACGGTGATGAAGTGCTGGCTGAGCTCCCGGATGGTGTCCTGGCTGTGGTTTGTGGCCCCGCTGAGTGGCTGTGTGGGGGGGGCGTCAGCAGCCAGAGACAGAAGCTGGATAAGGGATACCATGTCTGTTGGCTGCAGACCTTCCTGCTGCGTGTCCTCCAGGGCTTGGACAGAGATGTCCAGTAGGGTGGACGCCTGGGCCAGGCTGTCCAGCCCTGACGGCTGCTGCCCCAGCACTGTCTGGTGGAGTATGGGGGGGGGGGTACGCATTACTTGAATTGCTTGGTTGTGCATACATATTCAGAGTCACCAAGTCAGATGTAAAACTTAAATTAAATTACTTTTTAAATTACTTTTTTTCAGACCATTATGAATGGAAGCTGTCTTCAAATATTGATAAACTTGCACTTCCCCAAAGCTGAAGAATATAATCGGTTTTCTGTCTCTGTAGTAAAATCCGAAAGAGACTCGCGCCAAAAACACGAAAGCTGATTGGCTGCAATATAACTTGCAAGTTGGTCTAATTTTTAGTCCTAATACAACAAAACTATATTTGGACAAGTGAAAGAAAGAACTACAACACCAAAAAAAGAAAAAAAAGAGCAACATAGGAAAATTAAAACCAGTTTCAAATTATTTAAGACCTAGAACACAATGCTTTAGTGAATTTGAGACTTTATAAGACTTTTTGATTTTCTAATGTTTGACTTTTTAAGACCGTGTGGAAACCCTGATAAGGCACACTGGCATAGACAAATGATCAGCGCTTTCTGGTTATCGGGACATTCATTGGCAGTTTGAAGATTATCTGTATCTGCATTTTATTTGCCTGATAACCAATAAAGTTAATGAATTAAAAAGTGAGCCACATTGGCTTGGCTGCAGCTCTGTCCCTCTGCTTCGGTGTCACTCACCACTGAGTCTGACTTGTCCCGCCCACGACCCTATCTGACTCTTTTCCTGTGTTATGTAAAAAGTTTGTCATTCATAAATAATTTCCTAAAGCATTCAAACAAGGTTTTGTGTTGGAGTTTGTAACATTCCAAAATCTTAAAGATTTTCATTTTCAGTGGAAATGCATGCATATTGGTTCCAAATATCACTTATTGGTTTAATTAACTACCAATAATCTGTATCAGCCTCGAAAAAACTGTATCCGTCGATCCCTTAGACATATAAACATATTTAAACATCAACAGGAAATAAACAAATAACACATGCAGTGATGTAACTAAATAGCAATAAGAAAGAAGAAAAGGCTGCATGGATCAAGGCAGGATATGCAGAAAGATATTTTTTATTGTAATGCGAAATGGTGTAGGCCTAACCCAAGAAAAAAAAGGAAAGAGGAAAATGTAATGTCCCATCCTGAATAGACCTTAAAACACTCTCTGGCTTAATTTAAAATAAGTATTACTGTATCTCTAGGAGTGCTAAGGTTGGTGACATTTTCCAAAATACACGTTTTTAATATTTTTTTAAATGGTCTTTACACCTCCTGCATATACGATAACTTATGACACTTTATTACGCAAAAAGCCTTAAAGATGGAAGGTTTACAGTAAAATACTAGTCAAGTCTTTAAAGAAGTGGGAAATGAAGGGAAAGTGATTTTAAATTAGGATGGATGTGTCATCTACCTGGGTTTTGTTGGAAAGCTTCATCAGACGGTCCATGAAGGCTGTGGGCTGGGAGTTCTGAGAATCACTCATCTGCTTCATCTTCAGGTAACGCTCTGGGAAAAAAACAACCTAACATCAGTGTGGGAAATGGACACCCAAAATGCTTAACACTACATGACACAGGCCACATTCACCCATTCACACACACATATGTGTTCTCTGATGGCAGTGGCTGTCATAGGGCAGGATCCTGAGTTCAATACTTTTTGGGGCCGACAGAACTGCCTCTAAAGCAGGGGTCTTCAACGTTTTTTGGGCCAGGAACCCCTTAGCCCAAATAGAGACCGACTAGGGACCCCCTACTGCATAGAACGTGTACAATTGAGTTGCATATTAAACTGGGCCGAATGGATAAAAGTAAATGGTAATTGTTGTTATTATATATTTATTTATATTTGCCTTACGTCCTTTCTGCACCTTATTTATAAGGCAGTCCCACTGTAGTTGTATTTGTATCCTCCCTCTTTAAGTGCATTTGTATTGTATCGTGACTGTGTTGTTTCAATGTATTATACTGTATTAATAGTAGTGTTTAATGTTGTAACTGT
>NC_045737.1:3781607-3799602 GCF_008692095.1 Etheostoma spectabile | reverse complement strand
CTGGCTGCGAAGACACTTGGATTTCAGCGTGGAAATAAAACATTTTAATTTGGCGGCCCCTCTGCACTCCGAGGAGCCCCTAGGGGTCATAGACCCCTGTTGAACATCTCTCATCTCTCAGTATTGAGTATCAAAAAGTGCCTCGTCATTCAAATACCTAATACCTTCCTATCCAAGTCATTGAGCCAATAAGCACGCAGCATGCTTCTACCAAGCTCTAATGCTTGTGTGCGATATTGTTTCACGTTGTAGAGACTCGCAGGAAAAAACTCGCTGTTACGCACGTAGTAGGAGCAGAGAAGTTAATCATTTGCATCAACATTGAGTAATTGCAAAGACAACAAAACAGGAAAGAATACACCATCATAACAAAGATAAAAAGACACTACAATTTTGTGAGTTGTAAATTTGGAAATTAAAATTGGATGAACAAATTAGGATAATACGGATGCAAAAGAAAGTACAGTTATGTAAAGCATGTACAAGTAGAAGTTTGAAAGTTTAAAACCGTATTTGAACCGGAAATTTTCTAAAAGGCACAAGTGAGTTGATTTTAAGAGAGTGCTGTAATTGTTCCAGAAGTCAGGGGCACTAAAGTCCAAAGCAGGTTTTTCCAAGTTCAGCCTGAGGATGTGGAACATAAAACAAAAAACATGAATGAAAAGATATGTGCTGTAATGCGTTAAGTTGTAAAAAAAAATGTTTCATGAATTGGTATGGAAATAATTATCGTTTAGGAACCTGTATCAAAGTCACGGTATTGGTACCAGTATCAAATTTCTTGAACAATACCCAGCCCTCCTCAAGATCTAACCCCACAAGCAGTTGCTACCCTTGAAGTCAATGCTTGACATTCTACCAGCCGACCAAAATGAAATCACATATCAAATACTTTCATATTGTAAGGTAGTTTATTGTGTTAACTCTCAGTTGAAGGTTAAGATGGAGTCACAGTAAACCATAGAGCTTCTATAGTAAAGGGAAAAACAGAAGTTGATAAAGAGTTGTTATGAATGGCCCGTTGACTGTGTTTTTGGTTAGTAAAGCGAGATGTGCAGTGCTGTCTTTATTCCAGTATTGGAAGCCGGGCTTTTTCCTGCATAGAGGAATTTGTGGTGCCCCCCCATAGAGGTTTTAGCCAGCCCCAAAGGAAAATTACCAGCGCCAAAAGTAGTTGTTTACATCCTCTCTAAATGTGCGTTCAAGATCAATTTACCAAACAACCGTTGAGCAAGCAAACAAAATGAGAGTCTGAATGTTATTTTTTACTCAAATTTACTCAATTTACTCAAGCATAATAAACTTTTTCTGTTTATCTAATCTGGAATAAAAAGCGAATGGATTGATTTTTGTCAAATAGGATAACACAGACTTATTGCATAAGCTCATTGCTTGAGTGCACAGTAACTGAAGTTGACTGAGTAAGAGAACAATGTTCGAATATACTTCCATATAAAAAAAGAAACAATCTGAAACAATATAGGGCGGGGGTGAGGACCTAATAATTGTATTAATAACCTTACTAGCTATTTCAAGTACTTTTGGAATACTATATTTAAGCTTAAGGCTAAAAAGGTAAAGACAGACAGGAAAAAATGGAATCCAATCGGTTTATTCCTAGCAGTGGGAAGGCTCTGAAACAGTGCTTAGACTTTAATCCATGGGGGGAATACAAAACATGTTAAGTCTGGTCAACTGTGTCAGTGGGGGTTAGGTTTGCAGCCAGGGAGGGTATGGAGTGCATGTTTCCATTTAATTGTCTAGTGAATTGTAAGCAAACTTTTAAAACATTGATGAAAAGGAATAGAAAAAAAAAGAAAATGTGAATTGGAAGCGTTTCCATCAACTTTTTAGAGCGCAAAAACATGTGGTTGTAGAGTTGTAAGTTCTTTGGCTAAATGGAGAGAGGTAGCATTGTTCAAGTCGGCCACCTGTGCAGAACACAGGGTTGTTGCAGAAAGATTTGGTGTCGGCGAGACAACCGTTCACCGCTGTGTATACGGGGTGTGCAGGAATGTACGGTTCAAGCTGTTGAACCGATTCATCAGTATACCTGACGTGGCTGAGGCCCAGGTTACAGCGCACCGCAACTCCACTACGCACCTTGTGCCACAAGTGTACGGTGCACTGGATGGGATCGGTATCCCGATCCTTCCCCCATCCGATGGATACTAGGCCATAGGCATGTTGGCTACGTCACAATTTATTCAGCAAAGCTGTTTCAATCTCAGGTTTTGCGCATTAACTCTATTCTGAAAAGGCAAAAAGTACCTCAAGCGAGCACAAAAACCTTTTCCGTTTTTTCAAATTTTGCCGTTTCCATCCACATTGTCTTTTTCTTTTGTTTTTAAGATCATTTTTGGGCATTTTAGGCCTTAATTTGACAGGGCAGCTTAGACATGAAAGGGGAGAGAGAGGGGAAACCAAACCCGTAGCTGCTGCTGTGAGGACTGTGCCTCTGCGCACCAGGTGAGCCACCCAGGCACCCCCATCAACATTTTCTAATGCAATACTTCAAAATGCGCTTAAAAATACATTATTGGAAACCCCAGTATAGCCTGTCTTTGAAATATCTTACGCACTGTTCATCCATTCTACCTTACACTTGGTTTCCTGGGTGCCCAATGAACTTAGTGTTTGGAATCCGGAGCAGTCGGACAGCATTGGATACTGCATATTAATAAACTGTGAATGAAAATAAACGACCGAACAACAAAGGTTGATTGACAAAGGTTAAGAGAATAAGCGCTGCTTTTATTTTTATTATTTAATCTTTTTTATGTTATAATCGTTTGCATGCTGCTGCGCGTCCCTCTGTGCGTAACAAGCATGTTGTGCACACACTTTGCACAAGCTGAGGCCCATTCACAAGTGCAGTGTTAAAATAACAATGAGATGCTGTGCTATTGACTGTAGACCAGGTTTTTGTTGGTCAATGGCGCGATCACTGTCTGCTGCCTCAAGATAGCAATGAGCCAAGAATTCACCTGAACACACCTCCCTGTAAGACCAGCACACCCATGGGAGCCCAGATGAGCGCAGGTGCATTTGCAATTTAAACAACGTGGAAAATGGACGGGAAACTGACAACTGTGTCGGCCTCAAACCAAAGCCCTAAAGTTTTTTAGTCGTTCAGCCAAAGGAATTATAGGTAGGACACTGGAGATCTGGCAAATATACAGTATGTTTTAGTAATAACATGCATCTACTTAAAAAATCTTGAGCTCAAACTTGACTTTTTGACTTTTGACCTCTATTTTGAAATTATCGTACTACGCCTTTGTCTGCAAAAAAGTCATGCCAAGGCAAAAGGCAACTTCCACATTGTCAATATTTGGTTGCTGATCACCATTTAAAAATCATTATAGTAAAATCTAGTGATCATGGCACATATTTTTGATACTATATCATTAATTATAGCCATCTCCTTATTGCTATCCTGCACCATAACTCAAACTGAGCGTTCCAAAACAAAGTGAACGAGCGATAACTGGTGTTCCGGTGTTCTGCCTTGGTTTCTCCTGAGCTTTCGAAAGTTAGTTTAGTTTAAACAACCCATTATTTTCTCAAAAAACAACAAAATTGACTTAAGCTACTTCCACATGATCAAGGATATCTTGAATGTCCCAAAAATATCATTAACGATGTTTCAACAAAAAACAAAGCTAAGGCCTGTAGCCTTTGCAAAGCAGTGTATTAGTTTTCTAAAATCCCGGTTATACAGCCCTGGGTAGAAATGACCTTGTTTCCTGAAAACATGTAATGTTCTCAATGCATTGATAGATTACACACTAAAGTGAATTTTTGAGATTATATACAGTATACAGTATACATATACATTGTGTACTGTACATATACTGTAGTTTTGTCAAATAGATTTAATCACTTCTTGCAGGCTACAACAAAATGATTACCTCAGAGTCCATAAATCCAGTCACCATTACCAATCATATTCCATTATTAATATGAGTTAAGTCTTTATTGTCATTGTACATGGTAACATACAAAGGTATTTGGAGAACTCTTCTGTTTAGTGATAGAGAGTTTTTTTTTTAAACAATACAATGTCTCACTTACAGTCAGGGCATATATTTAGATAAATGTATGAATAAGAATTGCACATGAGACATGAAAGGGGGGAAGGGATGAACTAAAATAGAAAGTGCATTTCATGTTAAGAAGATTTTAAAAGATTGTGTTTTAAGGTATGTTTTTTTGCAGGAATAAGGAGTTATGATGCCCCAAGGAAAGACAGTGTTTGTTATATTAACTGTTTTAATATTACTAATTAGAGATACATGATTACCAGATTGCAGGGACCCAGGTTCCATTCAGCTCAAGATTATTTACTCTGGGAGATGGGCCAATCCTAAACGGGGTGGATAAGCACATAAGAAGCTGGGTCCAGACTAGTTTAATGATAGCCAGGCGGATTATTTTCAGAGGATGCAAGAAGGAAGGGGTGCTGTCTATCCAGGAGTGGGCCTTCGAGATGGCTAGGATAACCCAAAAAAAGTAATACAAACGGTTTGCCAGATTGGATGTCTCTACTCAAAAATGGGGAATGTACCTGGGCTTTCTGGAGGGTTCTAAAGAAGCTTTTCTGCTGAGGAGAGACGTGTATAATGGGCTCATGGTTTTGTCATTTATACATGTGTTTATTTGGTTCATTGTCTATTTCTTACTATTTTCAATTCAATTCAATTTTAATTATAGTATCAAGTCATAACAAGAGTTATCTCAAGACACTTTACAGACAGATTAGGTCTAGACCACACTCATTATTTACATTATTTGCATACATTTACAAAGACCCAACAATTCCAGTAATTCCCCCAAGAGAAAGCATTTAGTGCGACAGTGGCGAGGAAAAACTCCCTTTTAGGGAGAAACCTGGGACAGACCCAGGCTCTTGGTATGCTGTTGTCTGATGAGGCGGGTTGGGGGGGGTGATGAACTGTAGCAATTATAGTCACAACAAAGATAATGGAACTATGACTAGAAATAGTGATTGGATGTGTAGGAAGTTATTTTGTTGAATGGTCTGGAATGTTGTGGTTGTTGTATCACTTTTTCTTCATTTTTGTCTGGGTGGGGGGTGATGACGACGAAGGATGTGTTCTTGTTGCGAGTTTTTTTGTATCTTGTTAATGAATTAAAAATTGCTAGTTGCTGTTAATTGTTCATTGTTAATTGTTAAGGTAACTCGACTGTAAACACAAGGAACCTGAACTACACCTCCACCAACGAAGCTTTTGGAAAGGATCTTAGTCACACTGTTTGTGTATCTTTTTAAACAATAAAAATAAAACTTCCAATTAGAAGACAAGCCTTGCTCTGTTCTTGAGGCTCACCTGTGCTGCTCTGGCAGATGAACGGCAGTGGATCCGAGCAGTCTGTCAGGCCGAACACTGGCAGCGGATCGGCCCAGCCCTGGAGCGTCCTGCAGCCCTGCAGCTCCATCTGCTGGTGCACTGCTGCTCACACATTCACATCGCCACGCATTCATACACACAGTGACACACAATGAGAACGCAGTCAGCTGTAGTACGTCTAAATATCTTCACTGGTGAAAAATATGAACAATGGAGGAGGTAAATATGAGTTTAGAATCAAAATGAAAGGAATGGAAAGAAAACCATTATATTGTACATATTTGTTTATTTATGTTACCGTTTCTTTTTACATTTTTTGTTGATTTCCTTTTAATATGTTCATATGTATCCATGCACCCTCCATGAAGGCAAATTCCTTGATAGTGTGGCTTACTTTTTTGATTCTGATTCAAGGAACAGCAACAACTGCTTACTAAAACAAATAACTTAAAAACTCTTCAAAGTTGTATATTGATTGTAAAAAGTTTTTTTTTTTTTTTAAATCACTGCCTGCCTGGATGAATCTTATAAGAGGAAAAGAAAGTCAGACTGTGGGGGAGTTATTGTTCACCACTGCATAGAGCTCTGTTCTTCCCCAAGCTGCCCCCGCACTACTGGAGCTGTGGGAATCCCCTCAATCCATCCCTCTCTCTCTCTCTCTCTGCTTCTCTGACTCACTTTCCCTGCCTTTCACTCTGTCCGTCAGTCATCCTAATGTCTTTATAGAGGTTTCTCTATCTCAGACTGTCTGGGTTTTAGAGAGGAAGTCATCCTGAATGACTCCAAAAATAAGACAGAGGCAACGTAGGGCAACCACTTTAAAGAAATGCTACCCTTTACCCATCTGGCATCAGATGCGAGGATGCAAGTTGGAACCCAGAATGTGTGAAAACAGAGAAAGAAAACAAGAAGTACATATATCTGTCAGAGAATATTAAGGAATGAAATCAATGCTTAAAATACGGACACTACCAACAATCATAAAAATGTGTCAGTAGAATGTTTTTTTTTTAGGAGTAAGTTGGCCTATCAACAGGAATAAATTATGAAATGTATTGTCATGTGACAAATATGTTAATAGCAGCTTTAGAATTTTGATAGACCCAACATTTTTTAGGATGCTTTCGTCCAAAATCAAATATTGGCTGATACAGTAAGATAAATTATGAATCGCTGATCTAGGGTGAAGCGATAGGATTTCAGTTTTACATGAAAAGCAGGGTGAGTGGGGGCACAATCATATTTTTGGTTTCATTGTTCTTAATGACTATATTCTATGAAGCATTTTGTGGTCATGTTATTTACTGACTACATAAGAACATTTATAACTCACACAAACTCATGAGCAGTTTTCACTCCTTCAAGATAGAGATTTTAGGAGAAATTAGAATTTCTTCCTTAAATTGGAACAATGGTGACAGAAGTATTTACATCATTTACTTTAGTAAAAGTACTAATCCCACACTGTCAAAATACCCTGTTACAAGTAAAAGCCCTGCATTAAAAATGTTACTTAATTAAAAGTATGTAAGTGTCATCAGTAATATGTAGAAAAAGTATTAAAAGTACAGAAAAATCCTCACATTTTAGAAATTGGAAACGATCCCAACAGTTCTGTGTTTTAAGGTTTAATCATTTGAGCTGGACTTGTAGCTCAGTTGGTAGAGCAGGCGCACATGGATAGAGGTTAATCTCTCTCCCCTTTCATGTCTTCAGCTGTCCTGTGAAAATAAAAAGGCCTAAAAATGCCCCAAAATATCATCTTTAAACAAAACGTTTAAAAAAAAGAAAGTAAACGCACCTGAAATATCTTTCAGTAATCCTTAAAGTAATCCTTTCATTGCACAGGAAAACTGTTTGCATGGTAAATACATGAGGTGAAGTTTAGAAAGGTATTCCATCTGGAAACTACTTGTCTTGTTCAATGGTTTTATTAATAATTTTACCTATCACCATGTCTTTAACATAATTTTCAATAATCTAAGTTTTGTTTTGGTTGTGTTTCTTTCCACCTTCAACTCAGATCTCATCAGTAAGATGTTATACGAAAGAAACCCAATTAAGAATAAAAAACTCCAAACGTGTCTTGACTAGAGTGAGTGCGCCCCACCTTCACCTACTTCACACTCCACATCATTGATTTCAGCAATCAATGTAGTAATTTGTCAAGCTTTGTCCTACTAAGCCTTTGGGCTGAAGACAAGTGGGCTTAACTTGTGCCTCCTTTCCAAATGAGGCAACATTCAGACTAACAGTGGCCTTATGATTTGTAACAAAAGACCAATATTAATAATAATAATTATAATTATTTTGAATGACAGCCTAGTTTCCAATGTAATGCTTAGGCAGGAAAAAAACACAGGACAAGCCGGCAAAGAAAGTTCAACTTTACAAGGAACCTGAAATATACCCTCAACATTGAAGCCCCTTGTGTTTTTAATAAGGGTTCTATTTGGCCTGTCACTTACAGGAAGTCCTGTCCCTCACCTACAGAGACGTTCAGGTACTAGGAGATTGAATATACCAGACATTTAGTTTGACCCTTTGGCAAGGGTCAGTCATGGTCACCCATTAAGAAATGCAGAATTGAAAGAGACAGAATACAAGCTGTCATCTTACCTGAGCAAAACAGAAGGATCGTCACCTCTTTGACCACTGGGTGCCTGCTTAGGTGGTCAAGATTCCAACTGAAAAGCACTTCCTGGGTGATGGATGAACATGCGTGGAGGGCACGAACATGCCTTGTTTCCAGAGACATATTCCAAACATTCAGGTCAGTGATATTTCCAAAAAATGGCTCTGTGAAATTCCCTCCAAATGAATCTTGGTCCTGACCTAGAATGAGAATTCCATCCCCGTATATATCCCTGGAAGCGTCTGTGCCTGTGCCCATGTCCTTCATGTCCCCATCCACATAGATAGCCCAGTGGCTGCTACTCCGGCACCAAACGACGCAGACGTGATGCCAAGCTCCATCGTTGGGGAAGGAAGCCTTATATGGCAGGTGCTTCCCATGGATGATAAGCGCCAGGAGGATACGTCCCTGCATGTCCACTTGGCCTCGTAGCTGAAACTCATTGGTGAAGACAGGTGCAGCGTAGGAGAAGATGGTGGACACTTGATTCCACTCTGAGTTCCATTGAACTCGAACACACACACTGATGGACGACAGGGTTGGAAAGGACATATTGACACGAGCAAAGCCCTCATGGGAGTCCTTTGGGAAGTTTAGCGCTAAGAAATGTAAATCTAAAAAAGGCAGAAGAAGAGGTAATTTATCAAATTGTATGTTTTCCTTTTTGTAATTATTAACTTTATCTGTATTAGTTTGTAGGTCCACTGATTGCACTCACACTGTTTGGAGAGGGCCACAGGCTTGGAGGTTGCTCTGTTAAGGTCCCTGACCCAGATAGGCAAGCGATTTCCAGTCCGCCGGAGCAGCTCCAAGGCTCCCTCCCGGTCCTCTGGATTTTCCATGGTGGCGAGGGAGCTGAACTGGCTCCTGCAGAATCTGTCGGCCCCGGAGAAGGCTAGTGAATCATTGACCAGCTGGAAGGCCCAGTGAGAAGTTAGATGGACCAGTCTGGATTGTCCTAGAAAGTCAAATAGACAATTCGACACAGAAAACATTTACAACAAGCATGAATGAAAAAAGGGTGAGGCCTTTATAAAATACCTATTCAATAATTGTTTTGATGGATTGAGTGGATGGCAAGAAGTCAGTATGAAAATTGAATCTGATGGCCATTAAATAACCACTCAAAATTGATTAACATTCTCACCATGTGATTCCTCCACTTTTTCTGGCCCGGCATGTGTTGGTTCACTCTCACACACCACCTACAAGGGAAAAATTCATGTTTACTTTAGTATGTAACAGTTGCTGTGCAGCATTTGCCTGTAAACAGCATGCAAAAGTCTGAGTTTATTTGCCATTGGAAAATAGGTGTTTAACATTAACATAGTCATTATTGTATTACAATATTCCAAAGTTGATGTACAGGGTAGCGTTTTAAAATGAATCAATGAAATCGTAATTCAATTTAAAAAATGTAACTATTTGCATGGAGCTTGTTATATTATGTAGTATGGAATGGTCATTACCACAAATGAGAAGAGTATGAGTCCAGTGTGCAGGGCTCCAGTCATCTCTAAGTCAGTGTAGTCTCCAGCTGAAATAAGCCACTGATCTTACCTAGAAAATATTTCCGCTGGATCCAGATGTACTTCAATTCAAAAAAAGTCTCAAAGTGAATACAAGACTCTATTAGTGTGTCACTATTCAACAAGTAGTTTTCAGAAATTCTGGAGTGAATGTCCTGATTCATTGTTGCACTCTCCCCATTTTCCTTTAAAGCAGCAGAAAGTCTCTTTCAGTATTTTGGGAACAAACTCCATATGTGGTATGGTCAAATCCAAAACTGGTCCAGACTTCTCATCCAGTACCTCGGGTTCAATATGCAGCATATCCAGTAGAGTTGCTGGTCTCCTTCCTGGGAGCAAGCCAGCAATCCCAGTGCGTCTGTCCAAGAGTCTGTCTCCTGCCTCCCTTCAGACCCCCAACACCTCCCTCCCTCCTTAGTACCCTGTAGCCATCTGCCTTTGTCATGCAAATGGTGTAATTTTTTAAAAGAAGCCTACTTACGCAAGCAGCGTCAAGCATTTGGCACAGAGAGTTCATCAAGAGCATCAAGGCGGCAGACATGTTTTACCACATAGCCCTTCTTTGTGCCTTCTATAGGACTCTCTAAAGTTAATTACAACATATGTTTTATTGCTGTACTTTAAAGTCAATAAAAGATTATTTCAACTCATGTAATCAGAGTACCCATAAGGTTTGTCTGTTTGAATGTCTTTCATCTGATGATTTTGTCCAACATGCTTGCACAGCTTTTGTATGCCTTTTGACATCAAATGCATCTGCAGTGACAATAAACCTGCCACATGGTTTTCACAGGCAATAATACTGTAGATACATTGGATCTCAAATCTAGATTTGGGCTAAAGAGAAAGAAGCAAAGGTGGGAGAGCATGTATCAAATACCATGGCTGACTGAGATGCACCTGCCAGTCAAGCAAATCCCTTTCTCTGCATCACTGATATACTATCTTGACTCTTCAATTTAGACACATCATTAATCTATTGGTTGACTTGTTCTAATTCGATGGCTTGATTTGTCATAGTAGAACTCCAGTTATTGCCTATTTTTTTTTTTTAGTTTTGGTCCTCATTTCTACAAGCAGTATTACTCACCAGTAGTAATCTGTGGTCTGGGAACACACCACGTCATAATGTTGATGTGCATATTACAGGTGCAGCAGTTAAGCCTTATAAAACTAACTTTCTGTCATTTATGCTGAAACTGACCCTATGTTCGAGTAGAACTACATGAAGTAGGTAATTTAAAAAAAATCTACAGCCTGTAGTGCAAAAATCCACCGCTCACTGTTCAGATCCTCCAATCAGGGCTGGTGGCTGGGGGGGTTTCTAACTGCGTGTCAATCACTGCTCATTCACAAGCATGCTTTCTCCCTTGCAAAGGGAGGGGCTTAGGAGAATGTGTTGGGCTTTAGCAGAAAGGGGGGAGGGATTGTCCAATTTTTTGGATAAGTCCTGATCTTCACAATCATACCTACAGCACCTTTAAATGTGATCAACGCTTTAAATAATAAGGTAAATATATGTAGAATTAATCCTTGTAAGCAAAAACCTCCTCTCCACCTAAAGTGATGTTAATTATCTGTTTCAGGCACACTACTGCAGTATTTACATTACATGCACTGCTACATGTCGCTATATGCTACCACCAAAGAAAGCTGTAATCTTTGTTGCGGATTTGGTTTTTTATAAACTTTAATTGGTGATTCTTAATTGAAGAAAGTGTTGCTGATCCACAGCCACAGTGGTAGAGCGGTTGCCTGCCAATCGGAAGGTTGGTGGTTTGATCCCTGGCCCTGCAGTCCCACGTAGAAGTGTCCTTGAGCAAGACACTGACCCCTGAGTTGCCCCCGGTGCTGTGCATCGGAGTGTAAATGTGTGTGAGTGTTTATCTGATGAGCAGGTGGCACCTTGTACGGCAGCTTCAGCCACAGTGTGTGAATGTATCCTGTACTATGTAAAAGCACTTTGAGTAGTTGTTAAGACTAGAAAAGCGCTATATAAATACAGCACATTTAATAATCTGTTAGTCAACAGCTACTTGCATGTTGCTAAAAGCTAACGCCAGTGAAACCGGTAATCTAGGTTAGGGACCGTTCAGTATTTATGGAATGGACCACTGGAGGGAAGTAGGGGAGGGTCATGTCTTTGTATTGTTTGTTGAGGGGAGGGTCATCCAACTTTTTTAGTCTAGGGGGGAGGGTCACCCAACTTTTGTATTCAACAAAACTGCAACATTTCAAAGTGGCTTGCTTGGTCCATATGTTGCTCCATGTAGCTCTCTCAGTCTCGGCCCCCCATCGCCAGAAGATGGGTCCCTCCTTGTTTCAGACAGACAATTTGAGCTTTAGCTTTGTAGAGACGGTGTGATTTCCCAAACTGAATCACATAAACACAAAACTGATTTGCTGATTTCATTGTGTTGTAACTATGACATCTGTTATTTGTTATTGTTGTAGAAAAAACAAACGCAAACCAGTGCAGAAGGCATCCAGACATTGTTAGGGAGGGTCACGCCTTTTTCCAAATTATTTTGGAGGGTCATAGAAAAATGTAGGCTATTATTGGCAAAGGGAAGTCTTTTTTGACTAAAGACCCCAAAACTCCTCCGGTAGCGCCTTAAAAAAATATACAGTTCCTTACTGATGTTGTTCATTTGTCTCCAATTTCAAAACACATTCCCTCCAGTTGTGAGGTTTTTGGTTTAGAAAACTTTATTGGTGATTTTTCACGGTTGAAAGTCCCACAGTGGCAGTGGTAAAGAGAAGGCGAGAAATGAGCACAGATGCAGAGACCCAAACACTACATACATACAACATATAACTACATACAATACACCTAAAATACAAGTATGAACCTGAAAATGAGCTTTTATTGTTTTATTTTAAGTACTAAGGAATGTTAACAATGAGAGAAGGACCACTTTGACCTACAAGGTGAGGGTCACATGACCAACAATGGTAGCCAAGCTATCACCAGTGCAAATGCTTGAGCTAGCAAGTGAATCTACACTCTACCATAATTCACATCACTGCTTTGTCAGAACAAAAGAGATGTAGAAGTGCGAGCGGCCAGAGACACTTGAGAAGCTAAAATGTCCGACAACACCACTTGGGATAGGCCCAAGACCTTTAAAGCACACAGATCTGTCTATCTAAAATTAGGGGATAGAGACAAAAATGGATTTATAAATTATACAATGTTATTTTCTTTATGTTTAAAATTTTATCTTTTAAAATTGCAGGATATATCATGTAAAAGGAAGCACAATATGAATATTAGGAAAGTAATGCACAATTGAAATAAAAAAAACAGCATGCATAGCTAATTAAAGAAACTAAATCAAACAAAGAAGAACAACAAACCACATGCAATATATGCTCAGTTATTACCAATATTTACAAAGCCAATTTTAGCACTTAGCCGTGTCAATCCAGTTCTGTGTGTCAAGAACCGTCCCATACGACACTTTTTTCAATGTTGCCGTGTAGAACTCAGCAATAAACTTGAGCTAGTAAATTATACTACAACATAATCCTTGAACGTGGACATCTTGCCTTGTGTGGCTTTTCACACACCTGTCTAAACTCACACACAGAGACTGATGTACTTGAGAGGAAGACTGCTGGAGTAAAAGCCTTCACTTCCCTAATGCCCAGAATTCAGATCTAGACAGAGGACTGAATGAGACAAAGCCCGCCATTGGTATTCCACCCAGGTATTCATTCTCAGTGTGAAAAACTGGACAAGAGCCCAAAGCAACAAAGGCTCCTTTAGATTGAGACTCCTGGACTTTCTCTCCCTCGGGTCCTTCTCTCCTGTCGCCTGTTTCTCCTTCACTCACGCCGGGGCTGAGACATTGCCATAAACTAACCCAAGCATTTATTTGCCTGTGTTTATACTGTGGAGAAACAGGTAGGGAACGACAGATCCCGGAAAGGATCCCAGTAATGGATAAAAAATTAAATGATAAAAGTTCAATTTCTTAGCTCAGTGTAACTCAAATAGCAGACATTTGCCTCCCTGTGTTATAAATTCCTTAAGGAGTCCGATATGCCAAACCAGTGTTTTGGCCTTCTTCTAGATAAATCTAGCAATATAGATTGTTTTTCTTGTTCAAGGTTTGAGATGTTTGGAGATTTTTGCCCCTGCTCCAATGCAAATGGAACTCAGCCCAAATTATTTCAGGAAGACTAAATTACTTCAATCACCACTATCTCTTCCTAAAACAATTCAGCAGTAAAAAGGCGTTCACTTTTCAGTAAAACAACCAAAATTGGCCACAAATTCATGTTCCAATAATGTTTTTCATTAAAGTTGTACAGTCCCTGACAAAAGTCTTGTCACTTATCTATTATGTAGAAACACCTGCTATTAACCTGACTTTTAATTAATCAATTGGTGTAAGAAATAAAAAAAAGATTTATTATTTAAACAAGACAGAAAGGTCAAATTTTGGCAAGACAAAAGTTTTGTCGCCTATATATAAATTGAACAAATTTACTGCAAATACTAAAAAATGTCAGCAAATTAAATAGCGGTGCTGTGAGATCCAAATTTAATATGTTGTATGACTTCCATTAACTTGAAGGACTGCATCCATGCGGTTTGGCAAGGATTCATCCAATGTATTGATGAAGTCATCAGGAATAGCTAGGAAAGCAGTCTTGCATGCCTCCCAGAGTTCATCAATATTCTTTGGTTTTGGTCTTCCATGCTTCCTCTTTCACCCTACCCCACATATGATCAATGATGTTCATGTCTGGTGACTGGGCCGGCCAATCCTGGAGCATCTTGATCTTCTTCACCTTGAGGAACTTTGAAGTGGAGATGGAAGTATGCGATGGAGCACCATCCTGCTGGAGAATTTGGCCTCTTTTATGGTTGGGAATGTAAGAGGTAGCTAAGATTTCTTGGTATTTGAGACTGTTGATGTTGCCTTCCACCCTGCAGATCTCTTCCACACCCCCATACTGGATGTAACCCCAGACCATGATTTTTCCGCCACCAAACTTCACTTTTCTGGTGAATCCTTGATCATGGCTGGCTCCAGTAGGTCTGCTGCAATATTTGCGGCAACTGTGGTGTAATTCAACAGAAGATTCCTTTGAAAAAACCACTTTCTTCCACTTCTCCAGCGTCCATCCTTTTAGCAGGCTGTGGGCCTTGGCAAATGCCACACGGTTTTTCAATTGTCTTTTGTTTAGTGCTGGCTTCTGGGCACTGATTCGACCATGGAGGCCATTTCGAGACAGAATCCGACAAACCATTCTGGTTGAGACAGGGACTTCAGGGGACCAGTGGAAAATGGGCTGGCCTTGGATTTTCGAGCCAACAAACGGTCCTCTCGAGCAGTTGTCTTGCGGGGTCTGCCTGACCTGGGCTTGTCAAAAACATCTCCAGTGTCTTCAGATGTTTTTTTAATCCTCTGTACTTGACGCTGAGACCCATTGAAGGTGTCTGCCACATCAGCAGTGGATCTGGTCTTCAGCCTCTTGATAATCAAAACTTTAGTCTCAGGGTGAATCTTAGGCATGTTTGCAGAGGTCTAGTTGCAGTTGATGTAGGGCTAGTGTACTGGGGTTGTTTTATACACACCTGAGACCTAATTGATCCATTTAGTCACAGGTGAAGCCATATGACAAGGCGACAACACATATGTCTTTGCAAAAATTGACTCAATGGCTTTACCAAGCTGTGAATATTAGAATACTTTGACAGTTTCTTTTTACACTGAAACATTATAAAAAGCTGTTGGGATTAAAATGAGTCATTTCTTGTAAATAAATCTTGATTAGAAATATATTTCAGCGGCACTTCAGGTCAATTTGTACACAAGCGACAAGACTTTTGTCAGGGACTGTAGTCCATAAGATTTTAGTATGGTTGTTTTCTGCAGCAGCTTTGGCGGTAAGCTTTAATGGAAGGCAGGCCTATGGACCTCATTTCTCAGAGTTCCTTTAGAAAAACAAACAGTGACAACCGTATAACATTTTTAGATTGGCAGCTCACACCTGCATGATGCCTTCACATGCTCCAATCCACACTGATAGCAACTTAGGCTAAGATGAGCTAAGCGCTATTACATCTGTGAAGATAAAAGCCATGTGGCGACAGGAATAGGCATGGAGATGATAGAGCTAGGGAGGAAGTGGCTAGCTGACGTGTCTCACCATGCTAACACAACTAGCGAGATTACTCACTAAGGGGTTGGAGGAGGCATGATTTGCCACAGTGGAGCACTGCGGAAAATCTTGGGCGGGAAAGACACCACACACTCAGACTCTAAATTAATTAGTTTGCAAAGCAGCAATACAAGCGCTTTCATCAGTGGATCAGATCCTCAATCACCATTGTTTTAACTCACTCTTTGACAGATAGGAACTTTAGCTTGATGATGAAAATCCTACACACTACAAAATCTGAATCACCTCAAAGGAAGAACTCCCTACTAAAAGCCAGAACACTGGTGGACTACTCAATCTTATGATAGTATGGTAGATGGAGATGAATAGAGAAAGATAAGCAATCTCCATGTAGAGTTTTTGAAAAAGTTAAAATTACTTCCTTGGGACTCGCTGGGTGGCTACTAGCCTGGTCGGGTGTGCATCCCATGTGGAGGGGCTTGGTTCTCGCCGCAGCAGCCGCGGTTTCAACTCCGACCTGCAGCCCTTTTGTTGATGTCATTCCCCCATGTCTAAGTTGTCCTATCAAATAAAGGTAAATGGAGCAGATGGATTTTAAAGAGTGTCCACTGTCCACTTTAAGAGAGTGTTACTCATTTATTTCTTTGGATGGAATAATCATCCAACTCAGCTGGACTTCAAACAACAGAGCATGAAACCACTGCTGTGTCACTGCAGTAAATATATAAAACTTAACCACCAGATTAATAGCTGCCACCTGGTCTTTACACACTGACGGGACAACATATATTTGAAGAAGGTCCATGAGTAGGACGCTAACGTACACTGGACGCCTTTGTATCGCACAGGAAAATGTGCAGAGATATGCACAGTGTATTGCCTATTGTTGTGATCCGTTTGCATTAAAGGGGCTGTTACTGACATTCAGAACATTAGTAAAGCAACAAACAAATATTTGCCATTTAATTAAAGACATAGTGGAGTAATGGCGTCTAGAGCAGAGCATGAAGCCGCAAGTCTGTGTGTGATATAAGTCATGTTCTCTGTTACTCATTGTGATACCCAGTCCGGTGATGTGTGCATGTGGCCGTGAAAAAAATATAGGTGTTTCACGTATTGGGGAACGGTCAGTGAGAGCCATGTGGATGCTATCCCAGGAAGCAGTCTTTTTTCATTATTCAATAGTGTAGCACACTGCAGTAATAGGTGTGACTGATGGGAAGAATAATCTTTGACATTGGTCAAGTATTAAGCGACATTGCTGCAGTTGGCAGCGGTGAAACAAGCTATAATGTAAGTTAATAGGGCAATTGTCCAGTTTGTAATTAGCTTCACAAAACTGCTTGTTTTGTTCCTAAAAGGCTCAGATTAATATTAAGTGTCTGACAACATTATGGAACAGATTCTCAAGGAGGTTGACCTTTCTGTTAAAGTGTAAGATCTTTTTTTTAATCATAAAACATCTGCAAAACTAAAGCCACCAGATTCAATGTAAATAAAAGGTAATTTTAGCATCATAAAATACACGTCATTCAAAGTTGATAGAAACAAAATAAAACTATGAAAGTTGTTTTGGGTCGTCTTTCCACTCTTCCGACCATCACAACCCCAAAACTGGATATTTCTTTAAGCCCAACGGGTTGTGGTATGGCAGACTCCTTGTACACCCGACATCTAGCGAGAACAGGGAGGTGCTGTAGTGGTTCAACTACAATCCAGTGAACTGGGTCTTAAAGACAGTAGCAGTCAATGGAGACGCAGAGCAAAAGAGGAATTTCCCTATGCATCCCAGAGCAACACCTTCACACCACATTGTGAAATGGCCCTGAGCTACTTAACTACATTCAACGTTTGAAAGATTTCTGTTGTGAAAATAAAAGAAGGCAAAAGACTAAATTTGTCCTGGGTCCGCCTACACAAACATGTTTGGATGCATTCATGCCTACTCTGTCATATGTACAGACATAACAGGAACTTATTGGGAAGCTGGAGTGAAAGTTGGTTAGTTCAGTGTGTTTGTTTTGCATACAGAGAGTTTCTTTACATTATCAGCTCTGAGCTCAGTGTGCAAACAGTTGTTCGGAGCTCTTTTACTGGCTCCAGGTCAACACTACACTCTGCACACTTTCAGTAGAGGAGTAGTCTACATTGATGACGTTTCACTTCCAGGATTGTTCTGTTGTCGCTGGAAATTCTGCCAGATGTCCCTCATTTTGGCGTGATGTCCGTCACCATCCGCTTTATCTGTGGTGGCATGTTAAACTCTGGTGGATTTCTGAGGACTATGGTTAACTGTTCCTCAGATCTCTGCAGGG
>NC_045737.1:3761206-3781597 GCF_008692095.1 Etheostoma spectabile | reverse complement strand
CAGCTAGCTAGACTATCTGTCCAATCTGAGTTTTCTGTTGCACGACTAAAACACATATTCCACCAAAACAAGTTCCCTCCCGAGGCATATTTTTGAAACGCAGAGGCTCCGTTGCTCCGCTTAAGATGATTGTGATTGGTTTAAAGAGCATTTTTTTCTCATACCGGAATATTGTGTGGACTAGCCGGCCTTTCCTCCGCAGAACTGTGGGGGAAGGTTTGGCAATCCGAGACTAGTAGAGGAGCAACTGACTGAGCATTCAGGAGAGGACCATTCAGGTTTTTTGGGGGACTGTTAAACACAGTCAGTAAAGCCACATAAATCTGACATCTTTAACCTGTGTGTTTTGAGCACATTGAGGAGTTGTGGTCTTTAATTTAGGCTCCTGTGTGATAAATAGCGCTCAGGTTTTTCCCACTTATTTGAGTAATCTGCCCTGCTTTTTGCCTGAAGTCAACAAACGCCTTTGGTCAGAGCTCGCTTAATCAACGGACTTGGCCGCAGTGAGCAAAAGCTCACAAAAGAGACTTGGGCTAATTGACCTCCTCCCTTTGCGCGCTCTTTCCTCCACTGTAACTTTGCTGCCACTGCCACCCAGTGTATTTCCATGACAACCTGGGGATTGTAAGAGCGGAATGGAAACGTCAAACACTCGGTGGGCTCGCATCGTCGCACACAAAAGGCCAGTGACCTACATGTGGAGCGAGGATGAAAGCTTTTCCCAGAAGAACAGGCTCAGCAGTAAGAGAAGACAGGACAGAAGCACTGTGAAACCCCCCCCCCACCCCTTCCTTTTTTGTCTTACCCAGCTTGGCCACTTGCAGAACAGACATGAAATAAAGTCAACTCCTCCTGCATGTAAACCTGTTTCATGGGAAATATACCTCATCAGGATCTAACAGCGCAGTTGTATAGAGGAAAACGCTTTGTTTTAAATACTGATTAGTGAGCTCTGCATATGCGTCATCAAGGAGGAATGTTTTAAATGTAGTTGGTAAATTGTCAAGAAGCATATGATCCCATTTTACATTTACAGAGCAAATAGCCGACACTTTACATCCTCCTATAACTTATTAAAGGCCAAGAGGATACATGTCTGTAAATCTGGGGGCAGAAAATTGATGCAGAATGCTCTCTTGTAAACAAACATTCCTGGCTGGTCAGCTGTCGGGGGGGCATGTTTGTCCGGCCTAATCTGGCAACAGCAGATAGTCTTTATGGCCACCCCCTCGGCCATCAATCAGGACTGCTACTGAGGACCTGGGCGACAGCAGCAGGGGTCACACCGTCGCTACGGAGACCGCCTTTGAAAGCAGTCATATAAACGATATAGGGTGTTGGCATGAAACAAAGAGAAAGGGAAAGACAGAAGGAGAGAGGGATGGGCCAGCCCGGTGTTAGTTGTGTCCTCTTTGGACAGAATCAAGCTCCAGCTTGAGTGAGACAATACTGAGCTGAGTCAACCCATCTCTGTGCAGAAAGAGTTCATCCAGCACAACAAAGTAAGGTCCACACAGATCCATGGGTTTAACAGGAGCAAAACTGGATGAAACTTCAAATACTGTTGTGCTGTCGTTTCCTTCTGATAGGATATGATGTGTGTTTGGGTTGACTAGATTTACATTTTTGAAGAATTATGTAGAAGTATAGAAGATACTTATAGAATAAGATATAGAAGAAATATACAGATGTTAGGTTTGAAATGTTACTGAAATGAGTTATAGTCTTGATAGTCTACATCCATGCCGTTGCACTTCCGGGATTGCTCCATTGTCGCCGGAAAATCCATTGGCCATTACCTTCCTCTTTCTTTGTGTTATAGTTTTGCATTGCCAGAACTTCTTCCACATCGCAGCATTCTGGGATGGGGCACAACTCTGGTTTATTGGCATTTATTCAAACAAATCACAAATCTTCAAACTTGCGTGGTGCTAAGCACCGGTTGGAGTACCGGTGACTCAGCAAAACAACTTTGGGAAGGAACTTGTGTTGGTGGAACAAACATATGTACGTTCAAAAGTTGTTTAGTCGTGCGAGGGTAAACTCAGATTGGACCGATAGTCTAGCTACCCTGCAGAGATCTGAGGAGCAGTTAACCATAGTCCTCAGAAATCCGTCAGGGTTTAGAATTACAACACAAAGAAAGAAGAAGTTATTGGACATCTGTCCAGAATGAGGAACATTGGGCGGAACATTGGGCGGAATTTCCAGCGGCAATGGAGCAATCCCGGAAATGGAATGTTGTGGATACAGATTAGAGTGGCAATGACTCTACGGCTGTTGGAGAGGGGTAAATCTGTGCACTAAAATGTTGGATGAAGAAAATGTAGCAGAGCTTTTTATGTTGTTTTTAAAGGATCCCACAGGGGTAGGTTGATCAAAGTAACTCAGTTACATTTCATCTCTGTTGACAGGTATAAAGTCGTGAGATCAAAGCTAACATGTCATGTGACATCCTTTTATAGAAAATATAACAATGTCAATAAATATTCTCAGCAGAATGAAATGCAATCCGGCCATTAGGCCTCCAAACACTGTTAAAAATAAATGTTATAACACATAAAACAGGCAGAGAGACTGAAAGACCTACATTGTTTTCTTTACCCAGGAAAAATGATTTTATTTTATATAAACGCATCAAACATTTTAGCATATATTGAGTTTAGCTTGAACAGATTATCTATACCGTACACTGAGGCTCCAAGAGAAACATGAATGTGTATTTATATAGCGCTTTTACATCTACAGGAGATATTCACCATTCACACACATTCATACACTGTGGCCGAGGCTGCCGTACAAGGTGCTACTTGCTCATCAGCTAAACACGTACAAACATTCACACTCCGATGCGCAGCATCAGGGGCGACTCAGGGTTCAGCGTCTTGCCCAAGGACACTTCGACATGGGACTGCAGGGCCAGGGATTGAACCCCTAACCTTCCGATTGGCTGGTAACCGCTCTACCACTGAGCCACAGCCACCCTGCATACCATCTACTGTCAGTAGAAATCCATGGACTTCTTCTCCATTAACGCTGCAGGTTATTTTTCAGTGTGTTTCAGTGTACGTGTAAAATATAGGACAAGAGAAGCTTGAAGTTATTCACTGACCTGCCTCTGTTTTTGTGACCTTTGTGTTTGTAGGAGATGAGCTTTATGTGCCTGTGTGTATTGTATGAGCTACAGATCATGAAGCGCCTCCCAGAGGGCAGAAGTTGGTAAAATATGAGAAGAGTCCAGGGCAGTTTTCCCCGCCAGTCCGAGGGCACGCAAAGTGCAGCTGTTGAGAAATTTCCGCACATTGACCCACCCCCTTGGAGCAGATCCCAAGGACCCGTAATATCCTTGTTTTCTGTTGGACTGAGAGGCCACTAACCAAGATTCCGTACTGCAGGACACTTTGAATGGTGAGCAGAAGAATAGATTGAAGATCTCCTTACTGGCTCCAAATGATCTAAGTTTCCTTAAAAAGTAATTCCTTTGTTCCACATTGTTGCAGATGAAATCCACATAGTGGTTCCAGGACAATGCTCTGTGTACGTGTAGCCCCAGGTATTTAAATGATAATGTTTGCTTCATAGTAGAGCCCAAGCAATATATCGGTGGGCCAATATTATTGGCCAATATTAGGCATTTCCCGATCTATTGGTATCGGCATTTATAATGGCCGATAAAAACTAAAATATATTATTCATCAATAAATAAAATAAATTAACTTTGAAAAATATAAAAAGGGACGGTCAACCATGTTATGAGTTTTATTGCATAGTTTTTCCACCAGAGGGCATTTTACAACTTACCTGTTGGCAACACTGATTTTTTTTTTTTTTTGTCAATGTGTTTTGTTTAAAGGACTTTAAATTTAATATCTTAAGTTAATATTTTTACACATTTTTATTTATCAGAACTTTAATACATTTTGATGTTCCTCTGTTCTGTTGTGACAATAAAACAAACTATTGTCATATTAGTTTAGTGAGAACTCATAAATGATACAAATAACTAATTTTAAGGAAATTTGTTTATGTTTTGTAACGCATTTATGGATTTGAAAAAAAATATACTGTATATCGGTCAATAAATCAGCACATCAGATTTTTAAATAATCAAATATTCATATCAGTTTTGGCCTTAAAAATCCTTTATCAGTCGGCCTGTACTATATACGTTGAATGTGATCTGTGTCTGTAACAATATGGGTGTCTTGTGTGGTTCCAAAGATGATCTCCTCTGTTTTGAGGGTATTAATTATGAGAGCATTATGATCGCAACACTTTCCTACATTGCTAACGCTGTCCAGGCAATGATCTGGCTCCTCCCCGTCTTTCATCAGTGCTACCAGTGCCATATCATCAAAAGAATTTGATGATGTAGTAGTTAGGCACACTGGTAACACAGTGATAATTCTATAGGGTGAAAAACAGTGGGGAGCAGACACAGCCTTGTGGAGCACCACAGCTCATTGTACAGGGGAGGAGTAGATGTTGGTGATCCCAACCAGCTGTTGCCTGTTAATGAGAAAGAAGCAGTATCAATGGATGAGATTTGGGTTAATCTCTATCTGATGCATTTTAGAGAGCAGTATATCCGGCTGTATTGTGAATGCAGAGGAGAACTCAATGAAAAGCAAGTTGTCATTGGGTTTTATTCCCGGTGCATCCAGATGTTTTGAGACAAGATGCATGAGGGTAGCCACAGCATCACCAGATCCATACTAAAGCTGGCACATATTTTTATGTATGTCATACATGCATGTTTATAATAAAGAAATTATAATTAAGATATGGTTAGTCGTATTTTGCCAGTAGAAAAGTGGGATCAATTACTGACAATTGTATATACACAGGCTCAGTCCTCAGGTGGCTGGCTATCAGTGGTAACGCTTTGGCACACTGACACCATGTGGCACAATGCTGCAGAGCCTGTCTTAAAGACCACAGTCCTGCTTCATTACCCGTCTTTGTTCTCATTGTGCTCTGATAAAAACACATTTCAAGACAGCCACACCAATACCACCTGTATTTTACCCACTTTTTATGCATTGTGAAATCATTGAAATCACCGCGCATGTCATTGTATGGCGTCAGACGTATTGTTTTCCCTGTTCCGTTTTATAACTTTACTATCATTGATTTACATCATGAATTTTTATGTCATTATCAATAAATTGCTTTAAATTTTGCAGGAGAAAATGATTTGAACTTAGAGTTTGAACCATTATACCTAAAACTGTGGGGCTGAACAACGAAGAGAAATCATAACATAAGACAAGAAAGTAAAAGAAAGTAAAAGGGTGTGTCCTAAATACAATAAAGCCTAGTAAAAACTTGTATTCATAAATTTGGTATTTGTGTTTGTACTTTTACACACATTCAAACACAATCTGCATGCACTGAAATACAAAGCATGCCCTAACTAATTTGGGAAAATGTTATTTTCTTATTGACGTTTTTGACATTTTCTCCAAAGTTTGTTGTCTTTTTCAATGTTATTTCTATGTTTTTGCCACTTTTTCGGCTTTTTGACGCTTTTTGGGGAATATTGGTGCCTTTTTCGATGTTTTTTGCCTTTTTTCAAGATGATCTTAAACTTTTATTTATTCTTTTTGGGCTAGGGTCTGGAGTTTTGAGGTTTATTTGGTTCACGGTAGACTCATGCCACTGACTCAACAAGCCACATGCAGTTGATTTGGTCACCACTTTCAGACACAAAATTGCCAGTCACCTCAACATTTTCCCATTGGCCCATGTTACAAGTAAAATTCCAGATTTATTGTCAGATAAATAACTGGATGTACTGCATTCTCTGACATTTAAGCCACTGAAAGTTAGCGACAATAAGCTCCCTTTGCTAGTTATAACCACGTTCACGGTGTAGCCTGAAAAAGCGTTTAATTTCTCATAGTTAACTCACCAATAAAACACAATCTAGACTACAAGGTCTTCATGACTGTTTTTTATATAATCACATTTATTGTAGTTTAAAATTATCTAGGTCCTAAGGCGTGTGACTGGCAATTGTTGATTTTGATTAGATATGGCAAATTATAATTATATAAGCAAATACTGCTGGGACTATACTTTATATTTTTATTATTAGTTCAATTGTTGCCACTTGACCCTATACAAGTTCATAGCAGCAAAGGAAGTTTACAGTTAATAACAAATAATAAAGAGACGTTGTTTACTTCAGAGGCTGTCTATTTGTGTTATAACATCATCTGGGTTTCATGACAGTGATATAACCAACATATGCAACCCTGGAATACATTTAAAACTTCAATGTGTTCAAAAAAAGTAATAAATGAATACATATTTTTTAAATTTGACTGAAAGACACACTTATGTTGTTAATTGCAATTACATTTTTTTCTAAGACACTTCATTGGACAGCAAAATTTAAAAGTTTTAGAGTTCTAGGATCAATTAGAAATACAAACTATTGAGTGGAGGGATACTTAGTAAGATATACAATATATATGCCTGAGTGTATTTTTCTCTTTATGGTTGGTTCTGTCATAACACCTCAGTCAACTCTGCTTATGTGTGATGTGCATGTGCAGGTGTGATATGCATGTGTGTTAAAGAGAGACCATTCTACAATGCCCTCATTACATTTCATTTGTACTACTCCCCCTGCAAGTCTCTCTTCCACCACTAGATGATGCTCTAGTGTAGGACTTGACAGTGCACTCGAAATGTACATACACACACACACACACACACACACACACAGTAGTGTGTGTGTGTGTGTGTGTGTATGTGTGTGTGTGAGCGTGTGTGTGTGCGTGTGTGTGCGTGTGCATGTGCGTGTGCCCAGGAGAAGCTGTCAAAACATCCGTCCCAGTTGTCCCTGCTGATCAGAGAGCAGACAGATTTCCTGGTCCCGTTTTACCTGCAGTCACCTACGGCAGATCTCCATAGAGATGACTGAGGCGGAGGCAATTACAGGTGCGAGCAACGGGAAACAGATGTGCAATTACGAGAACAGAGGTTTGCACTTAGCCCCGCTCATTGCCCCAGCCTCGTTGCTGCAATACACAATGCAATCCACATCCGCCAAATCCACAAACATCTAATTAAGTCCTCATCACACCTAGCAAGGTACAAGCACTGATCACAAACACAAGTCAGCGTCAAATCCTCTGCTCATCACGCAAACATCCCCTTTAGTTTTTTTGGGGACTTATAAGCTGAATATAAAATGTTTTCACTAGAATGCCATGGTGTAGTTCCAAAGCTGTGCTAACACATTTGTGGTAAGGTAAAAAGGCCATTAGGTTAGGCCTAGATCAGAAACTTTATACAAGTGTAGTTGACAAGCTGTAAAAGGTATCTGTGGTGTTCCACAAAGTGTGACATAAAACATATTGTAGTTCAAATTTTTCAAATAAACAATAAAAAACTATTTTAAGGTTGTGTTTTAATAACATGCTTTCCATGTGGGTATGGCAAATGGGAAAAAGGAAACATCATGCCACATTAATATTATCCATACATACATTATCTTGCTTACAATATGAAAGGTCACGGGGGCAGGGGCCTATTCCAGCTGACACTGGACAGAAGCAGACTGTGCCCTGGACTAAAGGCCTCTAGTTGGCGCTGGATCTTGCCGGGCCTCGTCGGCCCTCGTCGGCCCTCGTCGGCCCTCACCGGCCCTCGTCACCTTTGTCTGTGCCAAAAATTTGCACTGGAACACAGCACACAGACTACAGCCGACTGCCAAGTACCACGTAGGTTTTGCGCACATGTGCAATTAGGGGCGCAACTACCCAGTGTCAGAGGGGTATGCCGCAACAATTTTGGCACCCCCCCTCCCCACCCAAAAACAAACAAAACAAAAAATGAAATAAGTGTGCCGGAACTTCATCATGCATGGGGTTTAAATAAAAAAGGTTTATTTTAAAGTATATCAGCCATAGTAGGTAGGCTTACCATAATTATAAACAGGTATGTGGTATAATTGTATTATATATATGTACTTAATTTTAATAAATAAATCTTCATTGATGGCTTTCGAAATTTGCGTTCTGATTTGTTTACCACGTTCCCACTGTCAGACTCATGCAAAGTGTTATATTTCCCACATGCTAATGGTAAAGCATAATCTATTATGTGTATTGTGTATTTTCCAGCTTGCCATTTATTGTGGATACTACTTTTTCTTTTTACCTTATACCACTTGTTATTTTACCTTAATAAAATTGTGATGTGTTGTGCATGGAATTGGCCCCATAGGGTTTAACCAAAATCTAAATCTAGCTATCAGGAACATTGGTTAGCAATAGGCCGCTAGCCGTAAACCCCACTTTAGCTGCTAGTGTTAGCAAACGCTAGTTAGTCTGAGAAAGGTCTGTTACATGGATATTTTCAAGCCTTCAAGTTTGGTAGCAATTACATGCATGCTTCCATGGTAAACCAGAGTTATTGCATTAGTTATGTTTTTATGATTCTTGTCATTTATTCTACGTGCTGTACATGCTGTTGCTAGCAGGGTGGGGGGGGTGTGGGAGTGACATGTGGAGAGGTGCTGCTGTTACTTATTTCGGTTACAGTTGCTGAGTTTTCTGACTCAGGTCTATTAGGCTTTTTAGCCTGTGATTGAATCATGAAGAAATCCAAAATGTGCTTTTGTGCTATGTTAGGCAAGCTAACTCCTGTACTGTTGACAGTACAGGAGTTTCAACACCTATCTTTACTCATGAATGAGTGTCAGAGGCCTCTTAATTCATTCTGATCAAAATATGTGTTTATCTCTTACTAACCAAATTTTTTAATTAAAATTACATTTAATTGTAATGAAAGGGAGTAAGTTAATCTCAATAATCAATTTACTAAAATAAATGTATGTAATTTTCAATTATGGTTGTTGTTTGTCTACCTTTTGTTAAGAGGGTGCGGCAGCACCCTCTGCACCCCTAGTTCCCGCGGCCACGTCTATTATGGTCTTTATATTAAATATCACTGTGTAGGATATTAGTTTATTAACGTTAGTTTATTTTGTAATGCGTAGGTATGTAGAGATTAGCGGCGGCTGCTGGTATTTCAAAGAGGGGAAACTCATATTCTACCTACATAATAAAAATGGTCCATTTATTTATAATTCTGCCCTATGTTTGTTTCCAAGAAAATGCTCTGTGACGCTGTGAAACATCAATAATGCGGTTTAGGAAGTCATTGTTTTGTTTGGCTGTTTCATTAAGTTTAGCCACTTGAATGTGAGAAACAGGAAGCCATTCAAAGTGTTGTCTGACCTCCTATCGCCCATGTCTGTATTTCTACTGCCTTAACTGAATATGATTAACTTGATCGTGAAGGAATCTACATGCAAACAAACATGTACATAAAGCCATTCAAATGTTGTTATGGTAACCATTATAATACTGATGTTTAAATCCATTTATATCGTAAACTCTGAGGACTAAATGCAGTTATTTGCATGTGTGGATGATTTTTTTTTTTTATTGCATTGACTGCATGCTCAACCCTGATCCTGCCCATGCAACTTAATCTTGCACATGCACTCACATTTTCATTGCTCTTTTCATGCCTTTTTTTTGCCCTTTCAAAGTTAGACAGATCTCCAAACCCCATATTTGACCAAACAACACATCTGTGAGAAGGTTTCATTAAGAGGCACCGCCAGCAGTACATTTTCTTTGTCACAGCACTTCCAGTCAGCCAGCTAACTTTGTCTTCACAGAAGAGCTGAAAAGACCTGTTACTTTTTGTTCTTTTGCACTAAATCAATCTTAGGTGTTGACATGCCCTACTGTTTAATTCTAAGTTTCTCCTCGTAAGGAAGACTTTAAAATGGCGTTGTCAAAATCAGATCAACAATATTATCATTGTATGATTGACTGTATGATTGAATGAATGAATAAATGAATGAACAAAACATTATTATACTTGAAGGAGGAAATGTGGGAATTAGGTTAAATAAAAAAAAAGACTGTGAAATGTGTGATGAAAATTGGCTAGCAATTTTAGCAAGCATATACAAAAACATAGGTTGCAGCAGTTTGTCTTTCAACTACACTTGCAAAAGCTGCGATTAACAAATGATTAGTTAAGCATTCACTACCAGTGGTACTGAGTGGATGCTTAACTAATCATTCCATTCAGTATTGCATCTCACTTCATCTCCAGGTACGCACAATGCTCAACTAATGGTAGTGAATGCTTAACTAACCATTCCTTATTCATTCATTCCTCATTCGTTCCTCATTTGTTAATCATTAACTGCCTACCTTTTTGTGTACCTTATGGTTACCGATCTGCCGACTTTGAGACTCAGAAATCCCCCAAGCAGCAGAGAGTCTAATATTTAGACTGTGTAACTGGTGGCTGGGAGTTAGCTGCTTTTAAAAATGTAATCTTTGACTTGCTTGATTTGATTTGTTGACTATTGTGGAGCTTTATGCTGACAAAATGCAACAAAAGTGTTGGAGAAAGCAACAACAATGTATGTCTGGCCCTTGATGTGATTCTCATTTTCCAGGGTGGACCTTAGTTAAAATTAGTTTGAAACTCCTTCCTTAGATTATTATCACAAACCAAGGTTCCCTCAATAGCATTGCTGGCTGATGCGCGTGTTTAGCTCACCTGGTAGAGCGTACACCCCATGTATAAAGGCTCAGGCCATGTCACAGCAGTCGCAGGTTCAACCCTGACCTGCAGCCCCTTGCTGCTTGTCCTTCCCCTTCTCTCTCCGCGTTAACATCTTCAGCTGTCCTATCAGATACAGGTCTTAAAATGCCCCAAACTGAAAAACGGCTGTCAGGGCCTCCCCTTTGCTGCATCTCACTGCCTCCCTGATCTCTTTCGAGGAAATCATGCAGTTTCTATGACAGTAATCCCACAAATGGGTATAAAGGTGCGCACTCTCAGACAGTCGCTCAACAAAGACATTCACGGTTTCGCACTCACTGAACACTTCCGTCACACATGAAAAGTAACGGAAGTAATTGTGTGAAGAATGCAAAAGAGGGCTACAGAGAGATGTTCACACCTTTGCACCTGGCCAATTACTAGTGGGTGCATGTGTGTGTGTTTGAGTGTGTGTGTGATTGTCTTATTGTTCATCTCCCAATAAAGGGCTATTATGGCTCAATAAGCACTTTGTTTGGTGAATTCTGAGGCCCATACTATATGTGAGCACAGTGGGTGTTTCAGTATTTTAGGGTCTGTTGCTCGTTCATTTACAGCATTAAATGGCTGTTCACCAGGTGAACACTCTGTGGCTCAGTAGTGGAAGGGTCGCCTGCCAATCGGGAGGTTGGCAGTCCAATCCCTGGAGTGTCCTTGGGCAAGACACTAAACCCCGAGTTGCCCCACATGCTGCCCATTGGTGTGTGAATGTGTGAATGTTTATCTGATGAGCAGCTGGAACCTTGTACGGCAGCCTCTTCCACGATGTGTGAATTCCTATGTTAAAGCACTTTGAGTTGTTACGACTAGAAAAACGCTATATAAATACAGTCCATTTAAATTTTAGAAAAAAATATACTGTAATCCTCCAAATCACTCTACACCTGTTTAAAGCTCTAATACGGGGGTCTTACACAGGGTTTTTACTTTAAGACTGAAACTGAAAGAGCAACAGAGAAGGGACCCCCTGGTACATATATTGTAAAAATGAAGTTGCATATTAAACTAGGCCTACAACATTAGGATGGCCTAATGCCTTTATACATACCCTTTTAGTGCATAGAATAATAAGCTGGTAAAATAATTGTTGTCATGATTTTATTTATATTTGTTATAGTGAATCTTTCGGAAAAACTGCATCTGTGGGTGGCTGCCTTAGTGACTATATTTGTACCTATAGGCCAGTAAACCTATGTATTAATGTTATATTTGCTATTATTATGTTGGATTTATGTTAGGATATTTTCAATTTAGAAAAAAAAAACTTAAAAAAAAAAACATTATTTGGTCAGACCAACCAGCAGTTACTATGAGGACCACCTAGGGGTCCCGGACCCCCTGTTGAAGATTTCTGCTTTAATCACAATGTAATTGCCACGATGTGCTCATGCTGTTGACTGTGTTTCAGACTGTAACAAAACATCAGTTAAACTCTTCCGCATAGGGCAGCATTTTTAAGACTTCACAACGGGGATGGGACCGCTGGTCGCGTCGGCTATTTATATGCTGACACACCTGCATTCTCCCTCTCCTTTTGACTTATGCATGCCCCCGCTGACTGATAAAAACATGGAGGCCATGCTGGATGAAGTGTGCCTCTGCTGATGAGAGGGAGAGACTGAAGGACCCACATGCGTTTCCTGTGTCTCTCCGGGCTTCTGAGGAGACCTGCTGCTTACTCAGGAGTGAAAGCCTCAAATTAAAGTGTTTGTGCTGACAAAGGACAAATGGGATTTTTTCCTTTTTGCGCAAACGGTGCAGGATTGTGTTGGCTTGCTCAAAGTGTCAGTGAAAAAATGTCTCTTGGTCGACACCTCTAATGAAACATGCGCATGAAATTAAGGCCTGCACATTGCCACCGTTGTTTAGGTTTTACATGTGTAAAGAGGTAGGCAGAGGAAGAGGAGGAGGGAAAAGAGAGAGATGATGCAAAGACCAAGGAAGAGAGAGAGATGCCGCTCCTCTCTCCTGTGTATAGATATGTCTTTTGTACCCTTGAAGAAAGAGTAAATTGAATATTCATGAATGAGCATGAATAAGTGCTCTGTCAGCCAGTAATGTCACTGATAGATGAGAGGTGGACCTGCATGGAGCGCCAATGGCCAGCCACAGTCCTCCACAGAGAGGCGCGGAGGTGGGGGTGGGGGGTAGGGGGCTGGGGGTGGGGGGGGCACATCAGACACAGAAAAGGCATGCTCTGGAAAAAGACAGGATAGAATGGTTAACTTTCATCCATGCATATAGTGAGCTATACCTTTAAGAGGCCAGGCCATAGGCAGTAGGTGTCAGGATTTAGAGTAACGGCGGACCCAAAAAAGGAGAGACGACAGGGCAGTGTTGAGTTTGAGGATTTACTGTATGAAAAGGAATACGACATCAAGAGTCCTGAAGTAAGCAGGCAAAAATAGGTCCAAAAAACAAAAAGACCGGAAATCAAGATGAACTGGAACCCCTGATCTATTCATGTGTTTTACCCCTGGAACCCCTGTCTATTCATGTGTTTTACCGGTTTTTAATGCTTGTGATTTTTAACTGTTTTTACTTGTGTTTTATCTGTTTAACTGATTTTGTGTAAAGCACTTTGAATTGCCTTGTTGCTGAAATGTGCTATACAAATAAAGCTGCCTTGCCTTGCCTTGCCTTGCCTGAGACAAAAAGGGTAGAAATACGCACAATGATCTGACAACAGACAAAGACAACACAGAGACTAACTACACAAGGTAACAAGGGTGAAACAAGGGACACGCCGGCTCAGGAACAGGTGAAACACATCAGGGCGGGGCAGACAATCACAAAGGCCGGAAAACACAAGGGAGGAAGTAAAACAAGACATGACATGGAGAAACAGACTACAAAATAAAACAGGATGAAGGACAAAAACAGAGTAAAACGTAACAGAGAACACAAGACACAGTAAATAACAAGGACCTGGGCAATGAATTAACACAATAAAACAGGAAAAACTATAACAGAAAACAGCAACCATGACAGTTAGGCCATTCTTCATCTATATCAATGGTGTTTTATTACAAGGATTGTTCCGTTGTATAGGTAGGTTCATTTTTGACCAATTGTCAGGTACCTTCTGTTTTTTCTTTGTGTTGGCACACTATACTCTGCTAGATTTCTGAGGACTATGGCTAACTGCTCCTCAGCTCTCTGCAGGGTAAATCCAGACAGCTACAACAACGTTTGAACGTACACATGTTCCATCAGAACAAGTTCTGTCCTTAGACTATTTTGCGGAAGTACCCGGAATTCGTGTAGCGCATATCGCCGACCAAGACAATTGTGATTGGTTAAAAGAAATGCCAATAAACCAGAGCATGTATTTATCCCATCCTGGAATGTTGTGTGAACTAGCCAGACCCTCCTTCGCAGAGCTGCGGAGGAAGGTCTGGCAATGCAAGACTAGGCCATTCTTGACTTGACAGTTTCAAGCTTTACTGACTCGGCAGCTGGTCTGGGGAGAAAAAAAGAGCTGAAAAAGCTGAGGGAGGAGATTCTTTTCCCTTTTACAGACGGCTGGACAGAAGTCTGGGGGTCTCCCCTCTGATTCCTGTTTTCCAGCCAGTAAGTCCATGGTCCAGAAACCCGCTCTAATTTCCTCTGACAAGTTCTCACAGTTGCCTCTCAATCCCCAGCGTATACCCCTCCCCTACACGCAAGAGCAGGAGGTTGACACACAGAAACAGATAACTTCACCGATATTTTGATATGATAATTTTATTCATGATGCCAATCCTCGGCCGCTGTGCAGATCGTCTGTACAAGTGTAAATGAGGAGTGTTCCAAATGTAAAATGTTCTGCGGAGGGGGGGAGGGGGTGTGGGGGACCAACGAGGCTCTGTGGCCAAAACAAGGCAATATACAAAGTGAGTTGTGTTCCAGTACGCAGACTGGCCTGGTCCGCACCAACTCCAGTCAGCATGCCTGGCTCCAGCAACATACACCAGATGGCCTCATCCTCAGGCAGAGAGAGAGAGAGACAGAGAGAGACAGAGAGAGAGAGAGAAAGAGACAGAGAGAGGGAGAGAGAGAGAGAGAGAGAGAGAGAGAGAGAGAGAGAGAGAAACACCAAGAGAGAAAGAAAGCACTGGTGCTTGAAGTGTCCCAGAGGTGCCGGGCTCAGTCAAAGTTCCATCCAACTCTGGGCTTGGATGCTACTGGAGGTACTCTAATGGAAAAACTAACTAACTGGAAAAGCCTAAGTCCTACAAAACGGACATAGTAGGCAACCATACTCCATTTTCACCCTGTTCCTTCCATCTCATTACATATCAGGACTTCCTGTCTCAATTCATCCAAATACAACTTACCCTAATTGTTTTTCTTTTTCGTAAATTTCGTAAAATACTCCCATACAGTTTGCCTGTGTGAAGGGTCAAAAAAAGTTACATGCAATCCACTTCCACGCTTGCCTTTTTGAACCTATATTACTTTGTTTTCTTCTGTCCTTTACAGCTGCCCCATCTTTCCTTTTTCACTATTGAGAACACATGGGTATGGATATTCATTTGAGAGTATTTATGTGCTTTTTTTCCTCTTTCAAAGCACTTTGTAAATTACTGTTTTTAATGATGCAATGGAAGTTATTGTTATCATTAGATTATGTTATTATTACACTGTTTGGGGACCTATGAGACATAGACAGAAAAAGTCAAAATTGAAGCGGTAGAGGCTGAAATACCCTGACATTTATACATAGAATGGCTAAAACACTGAACCCTATATTTCCCAAAATGCAACTTGACAGCATATTTCATTAGACCCTCTATGCCTTGTAAACACCCACATCTATCAAACTCAACACCCCGGCTTGTAATGAAGGCTTCATGTTAAAGGATTCTCCAAGAGAAAAGTCTCCAAGCCCAAGATGAAATAACCTCAATGACATCATGAAGGGTTATTAAATTAGACTTTTGAAGAACCACAGAAGTCATTATTTAACAGTTTTCCTTGGGTTTTGTAGTATTCCACGTGACAAATAAATTGTTTTTGTCATTCAAAATTGGTGGAGCGCGCCATTAACATCAATACATAACACTGTCTTACAAACGTTTTGTATATTTACCATGAAAATACAAACATTTTCTGTAGACTGGCAGCATGTGAAGTGCATTTTGCTTTTTGTGCCATCAGACTGGGGGAGTGTTAATCCAAAGACATTAGAGAGTGGGGAAAGGGGTAACATGGTTCATGAGAGATGTGGTCTTAAATCAGAGAAAAACTAACACTAGAAAGAGGCTTCCAATGAACTATGGTCTCATTTGTTAGTTCAGTTATCAGTTAACTGTAGGACAGTATACTAATGCAAAATACCTTGTAAATAAGCGTCTGATGCAACTCTGAACCAAAGGTGCACCAAGTAAGAACATTTTTAAATTTGCATTACATTTTAAACTGAAAATATATATTTTACCTAGGACTGGGTACTGAATTCAATACTTTTTTTGGCAGAAATAGAATTGGTATGGAAAAGAAATTAGGAACCTGTATAGTCACGTTATTGGTATTGGAGCCGGTATTGAATATTTAAAAAAAATCCCCAGCCCTGCTTGAACATGGTGTACATTAACACACCCAGTGTGTATGTTGTCTTCTCATACAGTATGTAACATATGTTGGTGTGAGGTTGACGTGGTTGCAATTGTTTGCACATCACAATTAATCAGATCATATCATGAAGCCAAAATTACACAGAACCAGATATATTACTAGTATTTGAAAGACGTGAAAAGTGCAATTTTCCATGTCCGAATGGCCGTCCAAAGCTATAACACAGATGGCCCAGTAGCTCCCTCCTTGCTACCCACTGCTCTGTTTTCATTACTCTCTTTTGGTGATAATGTATTGTCTACAGGCTGTGTAATGATCCTCGAGAGCAGCCGTGTACCACTAACAGGCACTTCTGTCAAACACATCACCATCGCTGTGCTCATTGATTTGTGTTGCCTTTAAAATGGGATGTTTCCTCTGCGCTGGGCGCAGCCGTAATTGCGTCTTGCTTAAGTGATTCAAATAAGGCGGTCTGTAGCTCTTACCTTTGCTTTCCCCCCCACCACTGTCACTGTCACCCTCACTTATTTCATTAGGGATTCAGCAGACTTGATAAAACAGCAGGGGGTGCCCCATTCCACAGCGCTTAGCCAGCCTGGCCGAGACAAAGAAGTGGTCAAACGGGGCAACAAATCACACCAAATGGAGCGTTTGCTCTTTGTGCAGCCTAGTTATGGAAACTGATAGCAGCATCCAGAATACTGAATAGGTGTAATAAATGCTGAAGAAAGGGGAATTCTTCTCCTAATTGGGTGAGGGGGGCGATGGAAGCACCGGCATTCCCCTTTTTGTATCTGAAAATTAGTTCTGTGAAATAGTCTAATAGCCTGTACACAGTTAAAAGGGGTAGTGTGATACCCCCCCTCCACCCCACCCCTCCTTCTCCTCAAAGCCAGCCATGCCATCCTGTCTTTGGGCTGACAGATAAACATGTTCTCCGCTGGCTAATTGCACTACCGGTTCCTACCCAGTCGCAAGTGACAGGCTAGCTGAGTCTATGTGAAGCCTCAGATCTCCCGGACCCCACGATGCCGGAGTAAAACACTCAAATATACCACAGCCAAAGTGAGGCTGAGGAACTTCTGAGGGAGAAAGTATTATGTACCTTAAAGCCCACTGTGTAACTTTCCAAATGAGCGGCGAAGTTTACAGGTAAAAGAGACAGCTGCCGGACAGGCATTGATGGATTAACTAACATGACAAGTGCAGCAGGAAGTATGACAGCACCTGTCTAATGATATCAACGTCAACAAGAAGGAAAAGGCAAGACAGACAATTTAAAAAAGGTAACCCAAGAAAATTCACATCTCATCATAGCGAGTCTCCTTTTCACAATGAAATAAAGATGTTCAAAATCAATATGCAGCCTTATACATCAATATCCATGTGCTGCGGGTCCTGAAAGTATTCCACAGAGGTACCTTTGTCTGAATGGACTGCAAGTGGTCATAAAAGATGCAGGCCCTCAGCTGGACACTGACTCCCTCACATCAGATGAATAATAGTACAAAGGGCTGCTAAATCATTGAGATTGCTGCTCTGCTCTGACTGCTCTAGTCTAGCACAACCCTGCTAACAGATCAGTGCAGAGGACATAAGAGGCATCGAGGTCCACGATCCTCCAGACAAAGCCTCGGCTTGCTTTCTCGGGGAGCAGTAAAGAACTCAGGAAAGTCTTTCAACCGTGTGTCTGGCTGATTATTCTGAAGCATCAAAACTGACTCTGCATAGTAAAAGCAGGGCGCTGTTTTCGATAAATCCGGAACTGTGGAATTCTTAGAAGTTAAAGGCGTGGGGTCTGATCTGTCTGCTGTATGTACCCCTTTCCTACTGAAATTTGCGAAAAATAAAATAAAAATGCATAGACTCCTTTCCCCTTGCTGGAAGAAGAGTATGCCTTTCTGTTTTTTCTGTCACGTTCGGCCGTGAAACGTTACCGGTTCCTGCTACAGCTTCCCAATTCCGAGAGCCCAAAACTGAAAACTCTGATGTGTATTAACTTGATATCTTCGTCAATGAACTTACCCTCCCCTCCGCTCAGACCGATTGCTCAGCATTCACCATCAGGGTCAGTAAGCAGTTCAAAGCAACATGGAGGCCAGTAGAAAGGTTTTGGTGGTTACTTCAAACTACAGGAGAGATGGCGGAAGTTACCGATGGAGCTGACGCACATCACAGCATCACGCCTGAAAATGGCCCAGAGTTTTCATCACTGCCGATGATCGAGCTGGAGCCAAGAAATACCCGTTCCCACTGCCGGGTCATTTGTCCCGGCAGTGAATGTTGCTTGGAACCATTGCAGAAAAAGCTAGATTCCTTTTTACTCAGACCCATGATGATCATCTTGAAGGGGGAATGGAAGGAGGAGGCGGCGGGGGGGGGGGGGGGGGGGGGGGGGGGGTCTGCTTGTCTCTCACTGTTGTGGAAGTGACCCAAATATGGGGCAAGGTCATTGCAAACGATTTGATTTGGATGTTAGCTAAGAGAGTGGGCTGTAGCTGGGAGAGAGAGCAAGAGAGGGCGAGAGAGAGAGAAGGAAAGAGAGAGAGAGGGAGAGAGAGGCAGAGAACGCATGTTGTTTAAGTAAAACCCTCAAGAACATTATGATTTATTTAAGTGAGGAGAAAATATGAATAATGTATTGGCTATACGGAGCATGAATCTCTTTTGTACTAATTGTCAGGAAGGCTTGCATCCAGTGTGCGAGGGGTGGAGGGGCTGGAGGACCCAGAGATCACAGGGGCGCTGCAGCTCAAAGCCGCCGGTCCTACAGCCACAGCCATTGACTTGCAAATGAGCTTCAAGGAGGCTAATTAATGGGGGGGGGCTAATGAAAGCAGTGGTTGGGCTCGAGTGAAGAAATAATCTGGGACCCCGTTTTTACTTTCCCCACTCTTTATCTGACTTTCTTGCTCTATCCCTCTTCCACAAGTCCCTGGTTTGATCGTCCCCTCTCTTCCTACTACATGGCTCGTGCCATTGAAGTTGATTGCAGAACGCATCAATATGTGAACAAAGTTGTTGGTTGTGGGGGTGCAGTGTTAGTGGGTGTATGTGGGTTGATGGTGAAAGGGGGTGTTAGTAGAATTAGCATTCATTTGAAGCGAGCCCTCCCCCCCATATCCCTCTACCCCTCCCATATCCCTCTCCATCTCTGTTATTTATTCTGTAGCTTTTGGCACATTTTCTGCTTCTCCACTCCCAGTAGGGGAGACGGAGGGAGATGGAGCAGGGTGTTTAGGATGTGTGACAGGCTGTAATGGTAACTTTTGCACTTTTTCTTTTCTTGTTTGCACTAGAGAGAGACAGGCAGGCGGCGGACGAAGTCCCCCTCTGCTGCTTGTTGCGGTGGTTGGGGGGTGGAGACGCGTGCTTGGATCAGATACTGTGCCCTGCAGTGGTCTCTTTCTTTGAAGCAGTGTGACTCCTCTCAGTGCCAGTAGAACATCCCGTGACTATTAGCACTACTACCACTGCTAATGCTGTGGCTATGACATGGGAACATTAACCCCTAAAACTTTCTCTCACTTTGGCTACATTAACAATACTACATTTTGGTTCAAAAACTAACCTGCGGAGTCCGTGGGGTTGTGTTGCAGTTTCAACGGCCTCAAACGGAGACCTTTAGCAGCACCAACACCGACGCCAATGATTTGCCGCCTGATTGAGTCATGGCATCTCATCCTCTGAGACTAAGCTACTAACGTTACCATGGAAACTGCATGGAGTATACATGCTGACTCCTGTTTACACCGGCACGTACATGCCCAGTAAACAAGAATGTTGATGAGATATGAGGTTTGGCCATGTTAGTTTGAAGGTCCCATGGCATGAAAATGTCACTTTATGAAGTTTTTTAACATTATTATGAGTTCCCCCAGCCTGCCTATGGTCCCCCGGTGGCTTGAAATGGCAATAGGTGTAAACCAAGCCCTGGGTATCCTGCTCTGCCTTTGAGAAATAGAAAGCTTAGATGGGCCGATCTGGAATCTTGTCCCTTATGAGGTCATAAGGGGAAATGTTACCTCTTCTTTCTCTGCTTTGCCCTCCCAGAAAATTTGGCCCACCCACGAGAGAGAGACATCATGGCTTTCAAATGAGCAAAGTGACAGTTGGTCCCCCGGCCTCCACCTTGCTCCCCCTCTCTCTTCCTCAAAAGCTACAGACTCAGAAATGGCA
>NC_045737.1:3760730-3761196 GCF_008692095.1 Etheostoma spectabile | reverse complement strand
AAAGCTCATTGTGGAACTGGCTCTAGTGGCTGTAATTCTGCAACAAGGCTGAATTTTTTCTTCAGAAATGGTATTACGTACCGTACGTACTGCCACCAACTCTGGCCGCACAGCCAAGGACGCTTGTCAAACAATACGGGGAAGCTTTTTGAGGCTTTGGCCTCTCTGAAGTGGCGACGTTCTCTGTTTGACCGGGAGAAGCTCGCACAGCCACGGCACGGCCAATGCACAGACACTGACACCTTTTATAAATTATATATTTAATGACAGAAGTTGTATTGTTAATTGGTCGCAGAGGAGTCTGTTAGCAGTTTAACTCGCTCGTCAGCCGCTGAGCCGTAGTGGCGCACAGGCAGAGCGAGCAGCCACCGGATTAAAACTAGTGACCCGTTTAGAGACGATGTGACCGGCCGTTAAAGTTAAATGGTCCCTTTGTACAAACAACGTTATATTAAAAACAATAGGT
>NC_045737.1:3752534-3760720 GCF_008692095.1 Etheostoma spectabile | reverse complement strand
TGGCAATTATGAGCTTGTCCTCAGAATTAATGTTTTGGTAGGAATGAAAGTTTACATCGTATGTTTCTTTGGGATCAGCCAGCGCGAAGGACCTCTATATTCCGTTAGCCGCTGGGATGTGGTATTAGGGGACCATTAAGGTCTATACAAAAGAGACTTCAGATGCAGTATTAGGGGACCACTAAGGGACTATATAAAGAGACTTCAGATGCAGTATTAGGGCCACTAAGGTATATAAAAGAGACTTCAGATGCGATTAGGGGACCACTAAGACTATATAAAAGAGACTTCAGAGCAGTATAGGGGAACACTAAGGTCTATATAAAAAGAGACTTCAGATACAGTATTAGGGACCACTAGGACTATATAAAAGAGACTTTCAGAGCAGGATTAGGGGACACTAAGATATATAAAGAGACTTCAGATCAGTATTAGGGGACCACTAAGGTCTATATAAAAGAGACTTCAGATGCAGTATTAGGGGACCATAAGGTCTATATACAAGAGAACTTAGATACAGTATTAGGGGACCAATAAGGTCTATGTAAAAGAAAACTTCAGACAGTATTAGGGGACCACTAAGGCCTAGTAGAGACTTCAGATACAGTATTAGGGACCACTAAGGTCTATATGAAAGAGACTTCAGATATGGTATTAGGGGACCACTAAGTTCAATAAAAGAGACTTCAGAGCAGTATTAGGGGACCACTAAGGTCTATATGAAAGAGACTTCAGATACAGTATTAGGGGACCACTAAGGCCTATGTAAAAGAGACTTCAGATACAGTATTAGGGGACCACTAAGGTCTATATGAAAGAGACTTCAGATATGGTATTAGGGGACCACTAAGGTCTATATGAAAACATCCAAAGAGCACCATGTTATGGGACCTTTAAAAGGAGATTAGTTCTTCTACTGGAACTAAAACCACTTGTGCACAAAGCACGCTTTTGGCTCAAAACTTTGTTTAAACACCATCATGTAGCAATGTAAATGCAGCCTTAGATTGCAACAATTTTCAGAGACATTTGCTTAAAATATGGATGCAATGGTTCAATGATAATCACCGAGTAAAAACGTAATCTCTCTACTGTATATTAAAAGTCATTTGAAACTTGTTTTACCGCTGACATTCAAAGCTCTGCAAAGTCAGACTATCCACTTTGTTTCTGGTTGCCACATTCAACATCTTAAGATGTCTTTTTATGCACCCTTTAGAAAGGATCCCCCCTCACAGAAAGAAAAATTGGTGTATGAAATCATAATTTCTTAGCTGTGGCTTAAACACATAGATGGAATGGTAAAAAGCCTGAGTTTTCACCTGGTATCAAAGTACGATCTGAGTCAAGTGGATAGCACGTGTAACATATGCAAAGCACATGCTCCATTCCTACACTTCCACGATAATCAATGAAACTTGCGGCACCAGGCATGAGAGCGGTGCGTAACTGGTGCTCATGCGCCAGGGATCCGCTCTACAAGCGTAAAAACACAAGAGTCTTCTACTTGTATTTCTGACGTGAGGTGTGTGTGGCCCTTTACATCAATATTGATCATAAAGTGTCTATTTTTCTTTTAAATTAAACTACCCATATACAGGAAATTACTTAATGCCTTTCCTTTAGAGTCCCCATTTGGTTTTATTGTTTTTTTTTCTAAGCGTGCATTCAGTGTAGCCCAACGTGTTAAGTGATCACTTTCGATCAGATCTCACTTTCCATGCGCTGTATGCACATGAACACAAACATCATTTCCATTTGTCTGGTTGTGTGTGAGTGTGTGTGTGTATATTTATTTTAGTTGTTTCTCTTACATGAATCACACCTTGGAAACATGCAATGACTAATGTTAATGAAAAAGTGTGACGGGCGTTAGGATCTGTGCAGACAGAAAGACGTTTTCATAAGTATTTATGTGGTTGTTTGTTTTCTAAATCTGCTTCATTATACGTTTCATAGGAGTCATGTTAAGTTACTGCTGTTGAAGAACATTTGCTGATTTTGCTGCTTTATAATAAAAGCATTTAAATAACAAAACAAGACTTTTATTGTGAAGAATGTATAGGAAATTAAACCGTTCCACCGTTTCAAAGTTGCTGCTTTGACCACTCAGGCTCGCTGGCCTACTCAGGTGCTATGGTCCTTAATGTGGTCTAGGATATTTAAAATGAGCAGTGAGGTTTCACATAGTCCCGCTTTGCCAGACCCACCTCCAAAGCACGCTGGAGGACAGTCTGGCTAATCCATATAGCATTCAGGGGTGGGAGGAAAACATGCTCTGGTTTATTGGTTTTATAACCAGTCCCAATCGTATTGGGCCGTGCTATGCACCAGAGAAAAGCCATGGTGCGAGGCTGCATCATAGGCTTGGAAGAAACTTGCTTTGGGTGAACGTGTACGTTTAAAATTAGTTTTAGTCGTGCAACAGAAAACTCAGATTGGACAAAAACCTAACTAGCTGTCTGTAGTTAACCTACAGAGATCTGAGAAAAGGTTAACCATAGTCCTAAATCGACCAGAGTTTGAAATGCCTACACAAAGGAAGCCCAAGGCAACAGAAATCCGGCCTAGATGAGTCAAATCAGGTGGATTTTATGGCGGCAACAAAGCAATACCCGAAGTGGAACGTCAAGGATTTTTACCAAATCACAGTTGAAAAACCTCCCCCGGACTAAACAGCCAAAATTTGGTCCGACCAAAAGAGTTAGTCTAACATGGTCAGGCGTTCGACCCAAATACAGGAAGCTCTATCAGGCTGTTATAAGACCGGGGAAGCGACTTTAAGGAACAGCTCAGTGCTTAGTGTGAACATGAGAGAGCGTGACAGTGAATGCGCTCAGGGCAGACAGCTGTCGGCTATCAGAGCAGAGAAGAAATCAGCAGTTTTCTTGTTAAGTGGAGGCAAATGTACAGTTCAAGTTTAAGTTTGTCTCTGAATAAATGCTGCAAATCCTCTGGAAAACTTCCTGTGTTTTGCTTCTCAACAATGTAACAAAACAAAAATGGCCGCAGCAGTTGGGGAAGAGCAGCAGTCAGTTGGAAAATCTTCGATTCAGAGAGAGGATACGAGAGGACGGGGACACCCGTCTACAAACCGATCAATTACAACTGTCAGGATGTGATGACGAGAGGACATTGTTTTGTCACGTATAGTTCTTTAGTTAGCTTGCCTAACTTCATTGTGAAACCAAAACCTACCGGATCAAATCCCATAACATGACATAACCTTTGTCCAGACCTTGGTTCGGATTTACAGGTGCGAAATCTCCCCTAGAACTCTTCTACTAATATTACCACAACTGATACGTTTTTTTTTAAATACTACTACAACTTGAAAAGATTAGAAATTGACAAAAGTACATGATAACTATTTCATGCTGTGTGAACACTTTTGTTTTGTTTTCGTAAAGTGTCTTTTTTATTTCTGTCTGTAGCTTTTGGCATAGTTTCTGGTTCTCCACTTCCAGGAGGAACGATGGAGGCAGATAGAGCAGGGTGTTAAATCTGCATGACGGGCTAGTAGCTTCTTCAGCTCTTCTCTCTTGTTTGCACTGGAGAGAGAGTTAAGCAGCGGCGAATAGAGCAGTCACCCCCCCCCCCCCTTTTCTCCTTGTTGCGGTGGTTGGAGGGTGGAGGCGCGTGCTTGGATCAGATGTTCTGCCCTGCAGTTGTGTCTTTGTATTTTTTGAAGCACTGGGACTCCTCTCAGCCACCCCGGCAGCCCCCGGCACTGCCATCGTCTGCAGGGTCCTGCTGCATAGAACCATGCTGCTGTTTGAAGAAATGGAGCGAAAGTCTTCTCTGCTCGACCCTTTGTTACTGCCAAAGGCACACACACACAAACACACACACACACACACACACACACAAATACATCCATATATGCACATGAATGCACACACACCAACTCCCACTCATATAATCAAAATCAGTCTCAGCTTGCTACCCTTTGATATGTACTCATACTCTGACTTGACAAAATAACAATTACCTCAGCACTTCAGCATTGGTGGATCGGAAAGTTGGTGGTTCGATCCCTGGGCCTGCAGTCCCATGTCGAAGTGTCCTTGGGCAATACACTGAACCCTGAGTTGCCCCCGATGCTGTGCATCGGAGTGTAAATGTGTGTGAGTGTTTTTCTGATGAGCAGGTGGCAGCCACGGCCACAGTGTATGAATGTGTGTGAATGGTGAATGGTTCCTGTATCATGTAAAAGCGCTTTGAGTAGTTGTTAAGACTAGAATAGCGCTAAATGAGAACCGTGCATTTACATTACATTTACTCCAGTACTGTACTTAAGTAGAAATGAATAAAGTAAGTAAACTTAAGTAAGTACAAATGCAGAGGTACTTGTACTTTACTCAAATCATTTATTTTCATGCCATATTCTACTTCGACTCCGCTACATTTCAAAGCAAAATGAATTTTTTTAACTCCACTACAAATACACTGTACAAAGTTTTATAATAAACTAAACTACCTGACAATATATAGGTCTCATTGGCCTAAATTGTGTAGGGAAGGAACTTGTTTTGGTGGAACATTTTCACCCTGCAAAACAAAACTGTTAACTGTTCACACAAAACAGTTACATGAGCTTTTTAAATTAGCTGGACACATGGTTAAACGTAATTTGCTGTTACCAGTGTATCACCAATCGGTCCCAAAACTTTCCAGTTAGAGAGGAAATGCCGTAAACATATTCTCTGTGAACCTTTACAATCATTCGCTGAAAAAAGCAAGCAGGTCATTGCAAGCATTACATTGTAATGACCAAATGGATGCTTTAAGTAGACTCAGATAGTTTCACAGTAGGCTTAAACATGAATGATCCAGTATTTAAAACATACTGTAATACACGGATTAAAAATGTAAAATGTCAATACATAAAAAAAAAAAAAAAACTTCTTAAAAAACAAATTTGAAATTTAGTTCAAATAGTTTCATAGGTTGTTAATTTAGTGTTTAAGTTTTAGGTTTGAGTCAATTTAGTCAGTTTTAGATCTGTTCATTAGCCTGGAAATCCAGATCCAATTCCGAAAGATTAAGGGTCTGGCATCAAGTGATGAAGTTCGCCCATCTCAAGGGGCTGCACCGAGCGTGCATTTGAAAATCTCACTGCACGCAATTGGATAACACTACGACCAGTCACACAGGCCTGCCTATATCAGATACATTGATGTGATTGGTGCAGCTCACTTCTGGCCCGCCTATATCAGATAAACCGATGTGATTGGTGCAGCTCACCTCTGGCCCGCCTATATCAGATAAACCGATGTGATTGGTGCAGCTCACCTCTGGCCCGCCCATATCAGATACACCAATGTGATTGGTGCAGCTCGCCCCTGGCCCCGCCTATATCAGATATACCGATGTGCATGGTGCTGCTCGGCAACAAGGACATAGTTAATGAGCAGCATTTATTCAATTCAATTCAATTCAATTTTATTTATAGTATCAATTCATAACAAGAGTTATCTCAAGACACTTTACAGATAGACCACACTCCAGAATTTACAAGGACCCAACAGTTCTAGTAGTTTCCTCCAGAGCAAGCAACAGTGCGACAGTGGCGAGGAAAAACTTCCTTTTAGGCAGAAACCTAGGAGAGACCCAGACTCTTGGTAGGCGGTGTCTGACGGGCCGGTTGGGGTTAGAATGAAGAGTGGCAATAACAAAAATAGAAAAAATTAGTAGTTTGTAGCAGTTCTTCATACTTCATACTCTGGCATTTATCAATGCCAGAGTAACTCACTGAGCAAATTCAAATTGTTATTGTATTGTATTAATAAGTATTAACTGTTGTGTGTGTTTCTTTGTCAAAATAGAAAATAATACTGATAGCAAAACAATGTGAAGTCATGTTTTCCCTACTGGGTTACATTTTCATCTGGTGTAACAAGATGTATCAGTTTGGAGCAGAGGCAGGAAGCTTTGAACATATTTGATAACTAACAATATGGATGTGTTTCCTAGATCCCAGCAAATAACTTGCTGATAACAATTATATTACTAATAGGGCTGTCAATTGATTAAATATTTAATTTATATCTAATCGTTATTAGTCACTTGGTTGTTCATATCAATCTTGTTTTTTTATCTTTTCTATATGTACTTTAAAAGGGATATTTTTTTAAGTTTTTAATGCTCTTATCAACATGGGGGATATGCATGCTTTTTGCAAATGTTTATTAGTGCTTCAACATTCCAAAGCAATGACAAATACTGACTAGAACATTCTCCAGAATTACCTCAAAGGCCATCAGGAAGGGCTTTGAAACTGAACTTACCAATCAAGTCCCTTTCCTGTATCCATTTTTGCTTAAAAAGGTTTGTTTCTGCTTGGCATCGCTTCATGATTTCCTAAACTACGGAGTGGCCCAGATTACAGGGTGTTAATAACGCATCAAAATATCTAGTGGCGTTAAAAGGAATTTGCGTTAACTTGTTAATCAGACTCTGAGGCTACATTTTCACTACTAATTCGGTTTAAAAAAAGAATATCTCTTGCTACGTTTACACCTTGTGTCCACACTACTCCGGTGTTTCCGAGCCCCTTGAACATACACATTTGGAAACACTGCTGCCCCCGTTTGTGTTTGGTTGCTTTGTAGTCTGAACGGAGACTTTTGGAAAAGAAGATGCATGCAAGTTCAGAATACCAACACAAAGGCAGCCCAAGGCAATGGATATCCAGCTTAGATGCGTGAAACCTGGTGGAATTTCCATCAACAACGGAGCAATCCTGGAAGTGGAAGGTTGAGGATATAGACTACCTGATAATGTCGACCAATTTAGCAGATATGATTTAGGATTTACCATGATTTTCAACCGCAGAGTAACATCAGACAATCTGCTTCAATGGAGTTTACATTAGCACGTGCATGTCCAGTGTTCGCAAATGGTCATGTGATATGCGTTTTAAGATGTATTAACATGAACAGACATTACTTCTGCCACTGGAGCTAAAACTCTGTGGATGGAAATCGTTATCATTTTGAAGCACCGCTTAAAATTTAAAACGTAAAAGTGTAGATGTAGCCTGACTGTTGGTTTTGCCCCACTGGTGGTACACCTTCACAGTGTCTGCTGGCCCCTGGGTTACTGGGTCATTGGGCTGGTAGAGACCCCTGACCTGCCTCCCTGCAGCTCCTCCTTCCTCTCCCCAGGTATGTGAACTCCTTCTACCCTCTGCCTCCCAACCCCTTTTGCCCCGTCTTCCCCAACAGGGAGCCAAGGCTGAGATAGATTGCGAGGCAGAGCAAAGCCCCCCAGACGGGTTGATTTATGGTGCCTCCTTTCCATCTAGGCAGAGCGGAGGCCCCTAGGGGGCCCTGTCTGGAGAGCGCTGGGGACAGACGCCAACTCAGGCCTGGCGGCCTCGGGCTCTGGGTCTTCCGTGATGCCAAGTACCAAACGGCCACTCCAGAATGGTCGCCATTCGTCATATGGGCAGCCTGGGATCTGCCTTAAAGAGCGGAAACACTGAGAGCAGGAACAATGAGCCTCGCTCCCATCCTCCCTCGCCTCTTCCCACAGACATTGATCTCCACTGCAACAATTTATTATATCACCTCCGCTATGGCTACTACCAGGGGGGATGGTGGGAGACACCTCCATGCGTTTTGCTTAACGGTCGGTGAAATCACTATAAATAAAGCAACATCATAGGCAACAGAGAGCAACCTTTGCAGTGCTATATAGACAGCATACGGATACTGTCTGCTTCATCTAAACAGTGTGCGGCATCAAGGCAGCATGTTGTTCTGACTGCATACTGACTGATAATATGCAGTGATGTAAAAGTGAAAAACAGGGCTGGATTGAGATCTAAATGTAATGGGCTAAGTCCCGTGCGCAGGCACTTAATCCTAGGTACATTATTTAGACTCAATTTACCATCAGGGTTTCAAAAGTATGAAGCTTACACATGGGGTATGAGCTCAGGTCTAAGATTTAAGACATCTTGGTATTCACAATTTCACTATATTAGGCAAACACTAACCCAATAAAGGGCACACAGGTTCGTTTAGTTAATGAAAGTCAAAGATGTGATGTTTCTAATATCAAAACTTCACCGTTTTTATTCACAATATATTTATAATGTTGAAACAGAAATAAACAATGAGAAACTAAAAAACAGAAGAACCTATCCTACTCCAGACACAGCCATTACACACACACAC
>NC_045737.1:3730351-3752524 GCF_008692095.1 Etheostoma spectabile | reverse complement strand
ACACACACACATATGCCTACTACATGTATTCATAGCAGTGTGTTTGGTGATTTGCACTTGAAAAGGTGTTTAGGTTAAAATACAGCAGATTTAAAATTTTAGACATGTCAGCTTTCAGCGGCTTTATTTCCGCTACTTCAACAAATGTAGTCAATTCAAACAGTCAGAACAGGTTGAGACTATATGCAGCCTTTTTAAAACGACATTCTGCAGATGTACCATGAACCTTCTTACTTAATTAATTAACAAATGTCCTCCAATATTAGGAATTATGTTAATGATTGATATAGATAATGGTTTATATTTGATCCTAAATGTTAAAATGTCATAACTATGTATACCAAATAAACTTAGATGCCACATTGTGTGCAATAAACATTTTAGTGGAACTGCTCTTACAAACTGGCAGCTGTGTATATTCATGTAAAAGTTGTATTCTGAGCTGACGATGACTTGATGCTGTGTGGCTAATAGGGGTGGTAATCACCAGATGCCTATTGATGCAGTATCATCACAATACATATGTCACAATACAATATTGTTGTGATTTTCAAACATATTGCAATATGTATTATCTTTTTTCCAACCTTAAATATTTCCTAATTTCAAATGATGTCCCCAAGCAATGTGGAGAAACGTCTGGCAATGTGAGACTACAGACACCAGGAAGTCCCATGTGTATTTAGTGTTTGATGTTTTTTATAATATTTAACGTTTTACATACCAAGCTTGAATCTGATCCGAATCCTACCCTAGCATTAGTCTACTGATTATTTTGTAGATAAACGTAGCAGTGTTGTGACCAAGTAATCTTTGCACAAGTCCCAAGTAAGTCATTTAGTCCAAATCTCAAGCAAGTCTTGAGTTTTTTTTTGGAGGGGAAGTAAAGCCACGTCACAGGTTATGTCAAGTCAAGTCACTTTTTATACACCCAAGATAAAGCACTCTTTGGTCTTTAAACTGATCACAATGGATCATGGATGGCGCTAAGCACCGTGAAAAGCCATGGAGCTGCTGCAAAATAGCCTCGGGATGGAACGTTTTTGGTCGAACATGTATTCGTTCAAAAGTTGTTTTAGTTGTGCAACGGAAAACTCAGATTGGACAGATAGTCTAGCTTGTTGTCTGGATTTACCTTGCAGAGATCTGAGGAGCATTTAATTATAGACCTCATAAATCCACCAGAGTTTAAAATTACAACAGAAACAAAGCAAAGGTAACGAACATCTGGCCAAAAAGAGTGAAATCAAATTGCGTCCAAGTCTCAAAGCCACATCCCTGAAACTTAGTGACCACCGCCCTCTAAAAAAGCCATAAATTTGCCATTCTTTTGAACACCTCTGGTGGGAAATATGGAGCCATAAGATCCAAATTGGCGGAGGGCAGGAAGGGTCAGGACCTGGACATGGTGGCGAGGTTACAAGCCAACTTCTGTGGGTGGTAGAGCTGCCAGGTGCTCACTGCCTCAGGCATCACTCAGCAAAATACTAAATCAGTGTTACATATTACATAATCCAATATAAATTCACTGTTGCATATGAGTATTTACTCTTTTCAACCGAGGGGGGATATGATGAGATGTCAACAAAAGCCACATCTAAAACAACAGAACATTGAAAAAACATTAGATGAATTCTCCACGGAGCATCCAGACAACGATTCGTCTGCATGGTAAAGATATTTCTCTGTTTATCATGTCTTTCTGATTCCAGTCACCATTGTAATTTCCCCCTGAATCTTAGCAGGCCATTAGTGAGAACAAAGATGAAAATTGAAAATAGGCAAAAGACAATATGGGAAGGATCAGCGGTGCTGTTTTCTCTTTTACCAGTGTTTTTTGAAAGTGTTATTTCAATTAAAAAGCGGGTAAACTGCTGATTAATTCAGCACACTTCCCAATTACAGATCAAACGGGCCTCCTGGGGGCTGCAAAGCCCCAAAGATGGCAGATGCCGTGCACACATTCAGGCATATTTCATACAGCTATGAAATATTGAGCTGGAGTGTGGCGTTGTGGTACGCCTGGGCGTCTGTGTTGTTGGGGCTGTATGTAAATCCGGCTGTGACACCCCTGTATGCAGCAGGAGACTGATATCTGGGACATGTTGGGAGATAGTATGTGGAAAATGATGCAATCTGAAGCTAAGACGCACCAGACAAGTTGTGTCTCACATTCTGCTCGCTATAGCAACAATGCCTTTGCAACTTTGGAGGAAAATGAATGTAAATGCAAGCAATGTGATGAAATGAATTGTGTATTTAAAGCAAAATTGGGGTTTGTACGTCAACTCAAAAAATTTGAGTTAAGTACTTTTTTTTTTCTTCTAGCCTGTCATTGCCAGATCAAATCGCAATTGCGAGTTAGTGTAGAACCGCTTACTTAAGTTTTTTAATTTCCGAGGTGTGTAATCAATAGTCATAGATTAAAATTCCTCTGGTTGCAATTGAGTAGACCTTTAATCAATCAGAGCAACAAAACGTACTGCTGAGCAAAGTGGACAAATGGACAAACATACTACAGTGTCCAGAGACAATGCATTCGGATCCGTATGATAGAGTGCGATAATTGTTGTCCTTGATATCCTATGAAACTAAGAAAGCGCCCGTAACGTGACATTAGCCGGTTACGAGCTCTGTGACGCTGAGCGGTAGTTGCTAGCCTAGCAGCAGTTGCTAGCCTAGCGGCAGTTGTTTTAAGCTGCCACAGAGCTCCGTAAAGCCGGCTACAGACCTCCATCACAGCTTGGTTGTGTCAGCGGCAGTTAGTAGATGTGTTTCAGTTAGTAGAGCCACAACAGAGCTTTGTGTGCCGGCTACAGTGCTTTGCACGGTGCTCTTTAGGTGTTAGTGGTTCAGTTAACTCAATAAAAGATTACTTTGAGTAGGGTACAGGGCACCGCGAGCTGCCAGCCATTTAAGCAAGACATTAGGGTTAGGTTTAGGCGTTAAAAAGTGTGTTATGATGTTGTTATACAGCAGCAGTTCATTAGCAACCTTTCAAGTGTTGCAAATAGGGGTGGGAATCCCCGGAGGCCCCACAATACGATATTGTCATGATACTTAATGTCACGATGCAATATTATTGCAATTTTAAACATATTGCGATAATCTGCCATGTGATGCAATTTATTATCTTTTGTTCCAACTTCAAATTATGTCCCCAAAGAAGAACTTTGTCAACATCGGAATTATCATTTCACTTGTTCCTTCTAGAGAACTGTAAAAGAAATTCATTTCATTATTCTAGTGGCAAAGTGTTCAGATTGAAACTTCCGTGCGTTCGTGTATCGATACAGTATAACCATGGAAAATACAGCGATACTATGGTATATCCACTTTTTCCCCGACTCTATAGGCAAGTTGCTGCTAAAAATATGTTGTTGTTGTTGTTTATTCACTGTTATTTTTAATGCTATGAATCCTATCTTATCCTATCCTATTTTAACAATCTAAGCGCACTTTGCTAGTTTAATGGCGGAAAAAACGTTCTGTGCGCCAGGTGCACGGTTCAAAAGGGTTGTACTTAGTACATTAATTAATCATAGGTGTGTTTCTGGCCTACCAGGTAATAAACCAGTCAAAGTGTCATCTACCATTTCGTTTTAAAGCCATGGGCGTTTGTACTTTGGCGCATTGCTATTATGATGGTGGATTTGCTTTTTTGTTTACTTTCCACTGCCTCAAGTTAGCAATATGCCAAGAATGCACCTAAACACACCTCCCTGTAAGACCGGCACACCCAAGGCAGCACAGATGAGTACAGGGGCATTGACAACTGCGTTGATCTTAAACTAGCAAAGACACTCATGTTGTGCTTGGCCCTGTGCCGTGAAAGTCCCCTATGAAAATGTAACATAGCGATGTGATATCAATAAAAATAGTGATTAGTGTTGTTGTGCTGTAAGTGTGTTTTATAGAGGACTGTCAATATTTAGCAAAAAGCTATCTTTTTTGACCTAACAGTGAGAACGATGAAAAAGCCCTGAGCATCAGAACCTGAAAAATTCCCTTTTTATCTGCATATGTCCTCATAAACCAGCACAGACCGTTTTAAAATAACACCTAACAGGATTTACATGTGTAGTTTCTTTTCGCTCCCTGTGCAGTGCTTATAAGTTTGCAGATACTGTGCACAGAGTTGCTGGATTTTTCTCTTTTCTTAAATTGAGCATTAGCAGGGGCTTTAACTTCCAGTTGTGTCAACCGATCCTGATGATTGCTTCTTACACTGCAAGATTCATGGCGAGCATTGCCAGCCTTCCCTCCTGTAGTGTGTCTATTACTCATTTGAGTGTAAGAGCAAACAAACTGCTGTAACAGCTCTCTGGACAGGAGTTTGCCTGGTCCAGTTATATGATGCTGCTCTTCTCTCCCTGTGCTGCCTCCCAAACGAGCCTGCGGCACTTTGTAACCACCACTTTATGTCCCAAAAGACGCCGGACCAATAGTTTGCTGAAATCCGATGTGACCATAACACATAAATCATCTTTTAAACACTGAGAAGAGCAGGTGCGGGCATAAACAGTGTTGACGCTGCTTTCTCAGTGATGTAAATAATTTATCAAATCTACACACAGACACACACACACGCACGCACACAAACTGTTTATTCCATCCCAGTCAGTGTGTAATCCTTAGACGCCATTTTAGTGGAGGGCCTGTCAAGAGACACACACACACACACACACACAGTGTTTAGAGGCGGCCTGTCTGTCGCCGTAATGAATCCCACTGTGATCAACTGGCAGTTGTGGTCATCACTCTTGACAACACACCACACAAACACACACAACACACACACACACACACACACAACACACACACACACACACACACACAACACACACACACACACCAACACACACAACACCAACACAGATGCATGCATGTGCATACTCCAAACACACACAGAGGTCCTGGGCTGTTGCCATTCATCATGCGACCCATGGAGTTGCTGTGGGAGTCTGGGGATGCGATGGAGATGGAAGGACTGAGGAGGAGGAGGAGGTGTGTTGTGGGGAGGTGTGTGGCGGTGAGGGGTGATAAGGGTTGTGGAGAACGGGGGGGGGGGGGGGGGTGTCTGTGAGTCTGGGTGAGAGAGAGAGGGATGTGAGCAAACAGACAGAGGGAGGGAGAGGTGTCTGTACAGGCCAAGGCTACTGTGTTATAGAAGAGGAAGAAACCTCAATGCTCTGTCCCTGGGGACTGACTTACAGGCAGGGTGAGAAGGTAGAAGGGCACCTATGGGAACACAAAAACACCCCCCCATCTCCCCTCCACTCTCCTGCAGAAGTATCAAAGCTGGCCACCAACACCACCACATAGGTTTTAATCAGGCTTTATTTTGGCAATACCAATTTATCCCCTTTATATCTCCTGACCATTATATTGACGAGTGATTCCTTTTTTCCGTCCGTCCGCCAGCTGATAGACGTTAGCTTCACCGGGAGCACTAAGTGCATATCTAAATAGTTGATGAGCACTAAGCTGCTGGGGGAAAGTGTCGCCGGCGGCACCTCATTGAACGCCGCCTCTGAGACACCCAGTGGGACTGCTTTAAACAACCTGGCGTCCCGCTGCACAACAACCTGGAAAAGGAGATGGTTCCGAGCCTAGCAGGTTCTTCACCTCCCCAATCCTTTAAGATAATTATCACAAGACACAGTTGTGTTTTTATTCCGTTCAAACAATAAAGGCAAAGCGCAGATGAATGGGGTGTGTGCAGAGAGATACTGAGAAGAGATTCAAAGGACAATTCCCCCACTGCTTCTCCTACACTGTTATATACCATCAGTGTGTTACAGTATATTGTGATTTTTTCATTTACATATTCCTTAAACTTGGGTTGGCTGCTTTTGTTTTGATCATATTTGCTGAAACTGTCACTATATACAGTATGTTGACAGTAGTACATGAGATATCAGCCAAAAAACTTACTAACTTAGACCGTAACTATTGTTTTTTTCAACCTGGACCCAACTTTCCTATGTTTTTAATGTTTGAAAAAGGTGCCTTACTCTTTAACAGAAAGGTCAACCTACTTAGAAATGCTTTCCATAATGTGGTCAGACACTTAGAATATTAATCTGAGGGTGGCATCACAAGTACTTTTATGAAGGTAAATACAAGCCGGACAATTGTACAGGACATTTTAGTTTGTTTTGCCTCTGCCATCTGTGGACCTTTTGTACCGTATGTGTTTTTGTATGCACTATGTTGTGTTTTTTAAAACTTTTTGTTTTCCCAAGAAAAATGTTCCATCGGTACATTAAAATCTATCTTATCTTAATAGGCGCGTTTGTTGCTAATCTGTATAATTGCCTATTTTCTTTTGTTTTGTTGTTTTTTAATTGCCAACTGTAGAGAATATACTACATCTAATTTCTCATATTGTAATGTACAGGTTTTGGCTCAAATGTTTTGAGCATGGCGGAAAAGCACAAACTTTCAACAGTCCAAAAGCCAACAATATTGTTTGTAATTTGCCAAGTTGATTTCAGACCTTCCTCCACAGTGTGGCGGAGGAGGGTCTGGCTAGTCCACACAGCATTACAGTTAGGGAGAAAAACGTGCTCGGGTTTTTTGGCATTTCTTTAAACAAATCCCAACAGTCTTGGGCGGCGCTGAGCTCTGCACAGTGCCTCAGCAAAATAGCCTCTGGAAGGAACTTGTTTTAGTGGAACATGTGTACGTTCAAGTTATTTTAGTGGTACAACAGAAAGCTCAGATTGGACAAATAGTCTAGCTAGCTGTCTGGATTTAACCTGCAGAGATCTGGGGAGCAGTTAATCAGAGTACTCATGAAGCCACCGGAGTTTAGAACGCCAAAGAAAAACAAAGAAAGAAGAAGGTGACAGACATCTGGCCAAATTTCCAGCAGTACCAGAACTATCCCCTAAAGGAAATGTCATCAATAAAGACAAATTTTCATGCAATGCTGAAATAAATGGAAACCACCTGGAACTGCTTTGCTAAAATAACAAGAAACAAGTAAAGAAGTTGTCTTTTTAACAGTATTCATTTTCCTTTCCCTTTCCTCATCTTTAAGTGGATTTCTTTTCTGGCATCTGTTTGCCATCAAGCAGCTTTGCTGGTTCAGTGCTGATAGTTATATGAAGCATCCTCTGTCACTATAGTGACGCTCCAAGTCTACACTTTTCAGCTGCTGTTGCTGTGTGTGTGTGTGTGTGTGTGTGAGTGTGTCCAACTGCATGTGTGTCTAGTGTGTGTTGCAGTGTGAGCTCCATTCTCCTCCAGAGAGCTGGGAGTTGATGCCCACACTGTGGCAGCGCAGAGATGGAGGAGCTGGCTTGTCCAGAATTGATGCCTCTTGAAGGCGTTTTGTTGTTGCTCACCCCTGCACCCTAGGGACCATTAAGCTGAAAATAATTGGCTCTGAATCTCCTCCCTTCATCGATCCTTTAGAGTCGGTGAACTCTGCGAGACACAAGCACCAGCGTATTCAGAGAGAGAGCGAGAGCGAGAGCGAGAGCGAGAGAGAGAGAAATACACACCCAAACTCACACACATTTACACACAAACAGAAAGCTGGAGAGGGAAGTGAATGTGTGCAAGGGAAGGGAGAGAGAAAGGCAGGCACACGAGGGTTTAAACACCAACAGTCAGCAGCTCAATATAAGGAAGCAAAAGGCCTTAGAATAGCAGTCCCTGGTTCTCAGCGGAGGTTAAATCAAGTGAATTTCTTCATCTCTGAAGATGTGTTTTTGTTGTCGTTTTTTTGAGAGCTGGAACAGTGGCCTGAACACTTCTGGATCCCCATTTATCTCCAGTGACAGTCACACTGGCCCCCATGTCCTCTTTCACCGGTAAAGCACAGGCCGGCCGGCAGCCAACAGAGGGAGCCCATGCTATTCCACAGACATGAAGCCATGATGAGGAAAGGCCCACCTGAAAATGTTATCCTCTACACAGTCTTAGGCAATCTCCTAGGCTAATCAAGACATCCTTTTTTTTAATCAGCTATAGAGGCTGCGGGCATTCACCGAATATGTTACTAAAATCATTGATGTCTCTGCCAGGTTTTAAATAATGGCCAACACATCCTCCTACTTAAACAATGAAATAGGGGGATTTTCAATGACTCCCACAACAACATACATTGGCAAAAAAGACATTTGGATTGACTGCCGCCCCAAGTTGCAATACCGACTGCTGAGAGCAGCTGATTGGACAAACGTCTATGTCTGGTGTGACTGTCATGGTGGCTTGTTGAGATTACGACGTCATATTTTTTCTGAAATAGTTAACCAAAATGTGTTTCTGAAAACATTTTAAATCGAGAAATACACAATGCAGTTGCTGAATCTGTCTTCATTTCAGATCGACAAAGGTCAGTTTAAAAGATTTTCGTCAGATTTGAGAGACTCTTCTCACGCTGAACATGCTCCTCGTTTCCGGGTCAGCATTCCACCAATAAGATTGGTCATTTGATCCTGACTGCTGGCAGTGCCCAACTTCTGATTTCCACGTCAGGTCGGCCTAAATTATGGCCACCGGCCTCTCCAACTTACAATGCCACAGGACACACCAAACAAACTTGAGTCACCAACCTTGCCAGACTGTCCAACGGCTGATTATGTATACCGGTCGGTGTGTCAGGGCCTTAATGCCACTGAAAGTTGCAGTAAGTGGCGCTGGAACAAGCTTAAAACATGATGATGATAATTGGTTAACAAACAGTTCTCTACTTACACATTCAGCAAATGTTGGGGTAATATTATCATTCATTTGGAGTCCACTCGTTGAATGTTAATCTGGTATTCACTCTTCTTTCAGCTCTGGTTTGGTCTCCACCAACTCCTGATAAAAAACGTGTCTCCTCCTCATGTTTACCAGGTGGTTGCTTACATTCTCAGTCTGCTGTTTGTTGCTGGGCAGGTAGGGTACATTGGGTTCATCAGCAACTTTTTGTTGAAAACTGCAGCTGCCTGCTGTAAAATTGGGTTAAAATGTAGAATTCAAGATACAATCAACTTTGTTGATGGATGTGTGCAGGCCACAGATATTTTTCTGCCAATATGAAGGACACCTTACACATTACACATAGTAATTTAACCAATTGTTCATGCAACAAATACTGACTAATTCAGCTTTAAAGCTATAGTGCATACTTTCTGTCTCTCCCTTGAGTAATCCTAAGTAATGACAACAAAACCGTTGGTGCGTTAACATGATACAAGCCTTCCGTGATCACGCACCAACCCCCACCCCTCCTCCACACAGTTGCTTGTAGCCAAGGAGGACACAAAGGAGTCAAATTACATGAAGGACTCTTCAGAAGAGGTAATTATCTTCACTCAAATTTCTGCACACAAAAGTTGCCAGGCGACATAATCATCTGAACATAGTCATACTGGCAAATTCAATTTGGCAATGAATGTAACAGACTTTCATTAATATCAAAAAGTTAACAAAACATTTACTCAATACTTATTTTATTTTTGTGGAAGAAATCGTCTTCCACAAAGAGCAAACAACATTTCCCTGGTCATGTTAAAATATCATTATCAGGAATGAAAGTGCATTAATTTGAACAAGAACCATGTGTAATTATCACATAATCAAAGGATAAAAACAACCCCGCCTTATGTACAGCTCCTTCTTCATTTGTTGGATTAGCAGCCATAGTGTGCATTCATCTTCAATTACCTCCTTCAATCTTCATATAGTCAGGTCCGGATTTAATTAAATCTATATCCATCTGTCTTCATCATTTGTGTGGTTGCAGGAGGAATCCACGTTTCCATCATCAATACAGGCGGGTGAAGGCCGCTCTCGGTGAAGAATTGATGGCCACTGAGGACACAACAGGGGGTGTTCATCTTCAGTATCACTCACTCCCTCTCTGGCCTTTACAATGCAGAGTAGTTCATCACCATGAATGTGGAATATATTTACATACCCTGTCCATCCATAACGTGACACCAAGGTAATTAGTTCTCTTCATATTCATACTTCAGAGATGACATGAATAATAATCCTGTGTCCCCAACATTGGAAATAGGTCAGGGATAATTGAATTTGTTTATCGTATTTTCTCCCATTAGGAGTAATCAGATAAGTAGTGGGGTACGGCCCTGTGACAGAGTCCTCCAACACTGATGAACCATCACATTAATTGAAGTTAATGGGCAGAGCGGAGAGCGATGGGATGAGAGAGAGCGAAGGAGGGAGGCTGCATGGATGAGTGCATTGAATGAGTAGCAAAGGGAGGGCTGAGTTCATCCCCCCTTGTTCTTCCAGGCCAGGAAGAGAGGGCAGCGTATGCACAGGAGCAAGCTGGATAATAAAACACAAAAACGCCCACATGAAATATTTACTGAGATTAACTCTTCACAAGCTCCCGCAAAGTATCGAGACTGTCCAGAGTCCTGTGGGAATAGTGCATTGAGTCTGAGCTCCAAACAAGATTTCTGTTGGTTTCACCAAGTTAAATTGAAGACTTTTTAAGACATTTTAAGACTATTATGAATGAAATGTAAGATCTTTATCATTAACATCAACTAAGCACTAAATTCAGTTTTTTCAAGCCAAGTATCGCTAAACTTACACTTCCCAGTAGAAGAATAAAATCTGTTTTATGTCTGTGGTACAATACGAAAAACTTGCACCAAAATACAAAAGAAAGACCTACTACTAACACCACAGAATTTGAGAAAAATTACAAAATGAGGTAGCGTTGCATGGACATAGACCTGTTTAAAATTATCTCACAACTAGAACACAATACCCCAGCAAATTTAAGACTTTTCAAGGCCTTACATTTTGATTATGAAATTTTAGACTTTTTAAGACCCTGTAGAAACCATGTCTAAAGGTGAGCTTAAAAAACTGTAACAATCTTGTGTCGATTGTCCACATGACAACATCTTTATTCCAAGAATTATCCCAGGTTGTTCATGTAACTGCCATGACAACATTAACATCTGTTCATGTTCTGCAACATTTCTGAAGAAAATGTACATGCCACGTACACTACTTTCTTTCGATCTATTGTGGGAGTTTGTAAAGAGTTTAAAGCACAGTGTACATTTTCTCACTCAGAATGATGCTCTGAAATGATTGACAGTAAATGTAGCGCAGCATGTAGCACATAGAGAGTAGTTTAACAGCCAAGTGACTTTCAATTTAATATAAAAGATATTATCTTGTGATTATTACATTTACATAATGGATTTATCGCGTTAATTTTGACAGCCCTAATGTAAATTTCTTGATGTGCGGGTTCTGTGATTTGGGCCTCGGGCCGCTTCATAGTTTGGGGTATGAGAAAGCTTTGCAGCCGTAACATTATGGATGGCTAGCAGAAACCAACCTCCTTGAGCAGACTAGGATAAAGAAATTGGTCTTTTGAATGGCAAGTTAAGTTTCACACTCCTTCAATTTCTCATAACAACAGTTATCTCGAGACACTTTACAGATAGAGTAGGTCTAGACCACACTCCAGAATTTACAAGGACCCAACAGTTCTAGTAGTTTCCTCCAGAGCAAGCAACAGTGCAACAGTGGCGAGGAAAAACTTCCTTTTAGGAAGAAACCTCGGACAGACCCAGCACTCCTTCCAGATGGTTCTCTCGACAATAGTAAAGTAAAGTTATTTTAATGCAGTGTCAATGTGAATTGAGCTACCACTGGAGTAGTCTCATGTTGCCAGACCTTCCTCTACAGCGCTGCATGGAGGGTCTGGCATGTCCACAGAGCATACCAGGGTGGGACCAATGTGATGGGACATGCTCTTTAAACCAATCACAATCATCCTGGGAAATAGAAGGAACTTGTTTTGATGGAACATGCACATGCACGTATACATACGTATACATATTCTCTATGTGTATTCAAGATAGATAGATCATTTTGAAAAGCTAAAAAAGGAGTCTCCAAGTTAGACTTTGGCAAAAGGCATGATTGCAGCAAGATTCTTGGAAGAAGTGTATGCCGAGCGTTACAGGCCCTGCACATTGAGTGGACGTCAAACAAGCTGATTGGTTGACAAACTAAGATACTATTACTCTAAGAGTTGGGCAATATGGCAAAAAAATGTAGTCACAAAAATTGCAATCATATTTTGGATATAACCTGATATGTGACCAGATGTTTAACATCTGATATCAATGTAATGTTAATTTTTTTTTTTTTAAAGTGACTTTTTCTGTTGAGATTGCTATAACCTTAAAATTCCCTTGTAGTAGACAGAGAACCTGTCTTGCAATCAGAGAATCTTGCATGTATAAATCCTCATTAGCCCTTTAGTGTAAAATGCTTACGTCTTGGTTCATTCATTATTAATTAAATCCATGTTCAGTTATGTTTGGCCACAATTTCTTTTGCCATTCAAAAACCAACGGGATTTGTAATGTGTCTATTAATAAGGTAAAATGCTGGTTCTGTGATGTCATCCATCAGTGTCAAGATCATTGACAAGCAGTGTAATTTACCAACAGAATTTCTTATTTTAGAAGATTGTTTCTATAATGATGGTTAACATGTCTGCCTTGTAGTACATTAAACAACCACAAGATCAAGAAAGACTTTAACATTGTAATTGTACAGTATGGAACTTTGGGCCAGATGTAACAATGTGTACTTAAAAAAACTGCATATGTCATATACCACACAAACTGGTATTTGTAAAAGAATGTCACCTTGCACATCTTGAGACAAGTTGACCATTTCCACTCATTGTCTAAACTGCAGTATATTTTCAATCAAGGCACATTTCTAAACATTAATTTTAATAATGCACGAGTAATACAATTTATCATTCTTTTTATTTTACATTCAACCCGAGTTTTCCCATTGTTAATACTCTTTTCATTATACTCTCATTTGTGAAGCACTGTCCGTTCAGTATGAGTTCTATAAATGAGTCATTGATCACTTTTAAGGCGTTTAATAATGATGACTGTGTTATGGCTGCCATGATGGTTTGCAAGTACATGTGATGAATTATTAATAGCCACAGCTGACAGCTCTAACAGTTTTACGTAATGACAGCTGTTCTGGTGCTGTTGGAGAATCTTACTGATGCAACACAGTCAGTAAAAGTAGTGATATGCAAATGTATGATTAAGGGGGTTTTAATATCTATTTATAAATACCTGTGGTAGTGGAAATGTGAATCGTGGCATCTGGCCCTGGTGTCCAGGTTGTCAAGATTTTGACATTTTGACACCTACAAACTAAGATCATTCACTGTCAAAAGGTTTTGTTGGTACATTTCAACAATTATAATAAACAGAGAACTTGTCGTTGGTTGGCTTAATTAGAGATTTTTTTCCTAATTTATCCACCGGGGTCAGAGTTCTTTGACCGTGTGAACACAGAACATTAGAAATTTGATCTTTTCTTTTGGCCATGCGTCTCTACCTCTTTTACCCTGTAAACCAGGGGTCATCAACTACATTTGTCAGAGGGCCAGAATTTTACCAGACAGTCTCCTTGGGGGCCGGACCCTTAAATAAAAATTAAATAAAAAATGAAATTTTGGTATAACATTATGATTGATGTTTATTGTTAATACTTTTTCCATTTCATTACAAAACTGAAGGCCTTTATGAGTCAGGTTCCTATCACCTATACCACAGACAACCACCAGGGGTGATAGATATTTTGCCTCAACTCAATTAAGTCAATTTTACTTACAGAGCACTTGAAAAACAAACACAGAGGAAGTGACAGGAAAGGGTCTCTTAACAGAGGTAAAATGGCACTCTCAAAGGCTATGAAACGCAAAGTTGATATTGAAAACAGGTCCTTCAATGATGACTGGACTGAAAAGTACGCATTTATCATGCCAACCTTCCGGAATGCCTCACCAGTATGCCTAATTTGCAACGAAACTGTTGCTGTTGCAAAAGAATACAATCTGCGCCGTCACCACCACACTAAGCATTCAAATTTTAAGATTTCATATCCTGAGCATTCAGAGGCGCGTCAGAGAAAAATCGCCGCACTGAAATCTGCCTACTCCCACGCAAGTGGCGTTATTACTCGAACTTTAACTGATCAAGAGAGAGTAGTTTGATTTTGGGGTGTAGCCTAAATAGAGTCATGAATGGGGGTGATTACTGAGAAGAGACTCAGTTGCTGCTGCTTTTAGTTGCTTTCATAGTGTAGAATAGGCCTACATATTTTCTCTTTGATCCTCACAATTTTGGAATCCAGTCGCGGGCCGGATCGATCGGCTTGGCGGGCCGCATTCGGCCCGCGGGCCGCCAGTTGATGATCACTGCTGTAAACTGTTTGTTTGTGTACTGTAACCATAGCAACCCACAGAATAGAAATGCTGCTTCCATGACCTGTATCAAATTTGGAATATTGTCATATTTTGAATAATAGGGAAATCTAAGTGTGCATGTAAACATACTCTTTAAAAGACCCAGGAAAGAGGAAAAAGCTCAACTCAAACTTAGTTGGCAAAAATTCAGATTTAACTGACACATGTACTGCAGAATCTCCAAAGCAATGACCATTTAGATCCAAAGATGGAATCACCTGGATAAAAAAACAAAACAATGAAATAAGCCCCAATGTGTCTGATGAGGCTTGGGAGCTGTTAAAATTTCCGGCTGCTCGACTATTACCTGCCAAAGCCAGGCAGAGGATCGCCGCCGCCGTAACAAGGCTTGACGGGGATCTCAGGAAGCAGCAACGCACACAACAATCAATAGGCCAGCCTCGAAGGAAGAGCATATGGGGAGCCAGACTTCACAACCAATCTCCTCTGAATGCATTAGAGTGCCTTGCTTCCACCCTCACTCTAACATGGCTTCATCTAAGGGAGAGAAGCGCCAAAGAGGAAGAGCGTGGTGACAAGTCGTATGAAGATTCGTAAGCCACTGACAGAAAGAGTTCTTTGTGGGGCTGATCTGTGGAGAGAGCTGGAGCTACACTCTTCTACTCACAGCAGGCTCTGCAATGCTTCCTGGTGGCTCTGTCACTTCCCCTCAGGCTTTGTCTTTGTGTGTTTCTGTGTATGTGCTTATGTTTCTATTCTTGTGAGAACCAGTTTTAGATTTTCGGATGGAGAACATTTTGGCTGGTCCTCAATTTTTCAACAATTTAAGGGCTAGATTAAGAGCAAGACCAAGGTTCGGCAATAAACATAATGTGTTAGTAGAGTGTACAAGTGGCACAATAATCACAATATATCTAGAATAGGTTCCAAGCCTTTTTGGTCTGAGGAACCCCCAAAGGCCTTTCAGATGAAATTACGTACCCCTTCATCAATTCCCAATGTTTGTCCAAAGGTATAACACTATTCATTATATAACAGCGGATATTTTTAGGAAATAATTGGATAGTTATTAATTGTTAATTGATAACAATTGAATTGTCAATATTAAGGTTGGTTTGGTCAGCTATTACACTACTATAAGCCTTGTACTATAAGCCTACTGCTACTTGGAGTGACGTTACTTTTAGCTAACTATTTCAACCCTTAGCTAACTATTTTAGCTGTTTTAACGATTTAACTCCATCACTGTTAGCTCATCATTCTGACTGTTTAGCCATTACTTTTAGCTATTTATTTCTACCATGTATGTATATACTGTATACTGTGCTTGCTTGCTAATTTGTTTTCACACTTTTACCCATACACATTTTTTTTGAATGAGTTGAGCTACTCTTTAATCTTTCCAAGTACCCCCTTGGAACTGCAGAAGTGCCCTCTGTGCAACAAGTACCCCTGGCTGACTCACATCAATGCTCTAAACAATATGAAACAATAGTTCTTGTCCAAATTTAGTTCAAACAAGTAAGGTTTTAAACTTACTCTTTAAACTCAGCAAATCATCCAGATCAAAAGGAGGCTGTAATATTCACTTCATTGCCTTATTCTCTCAGTGTGACTGTGTACAGACGCTTCAACCCAACAGCGTTTTTTGAATGACAAGAATCAGCAAATTGATTTGCATACCACATGGAAAATAATGGAAACCAATGGATGGTACGTAAAAGTGCATACATTTTGAAACTGTACAGCATGCGCTTATAAATGGTCATAAATGCGTTCAAAAAAGTATATGATTTGTAGTTAAGGAGACAAAAGTCCTAAAGGAAACACACTAAACGTGTATGTGTATGTAACAACATGTTTGCATGTGATGTACAGCATGTAATCATCTGTGCTGTTGTGTAGTATAGTGTATGTACAGCGACCTCTCTGTAGCAGAGTGGTGAGGAGTTCAGTAGGTTGCTGTCAGTGACATGGGGGGCCAGCAGGGTCCCCAGCAGTGTTGTCTCACCCCACGTCACCTCAGGGTGACCTCTCCTAAGTAATTACCCCTGTCACTCTGTCACCCCACTCTGTCCCCACCCAAACAACATCATTGCTGTGACGATGGATAGGTTGATGCTACTAATCACTGGCTGCCCTCTGGACAACATGCCTCCCCAGTTCTCCTTCATATCACCTCCCTGCTTATACAAGCCTCTGTGTTCTGCATCCTCACAGCAGCTCCACTAGTTTATATTTGCATAATTTTCACCCGCTAATTGTAGCGGAGGACGACTGTGTGTTGGACGGTCATGGCTGTTGGAGGGGATTTTAATGGGGCAGACACCAGATAATGCCAGTGCCCTCCAAGCCCCGGTTTGTGCCCGAGCCTCATTAGGGTGATCAGGGAGTGCCAGTCAGCGAGGGCTGCAGTTAGGGTGAGAGGGCACAACACACCACACTTATTTATAAATGTCCCAGGATAAGTGTCATGGAATTATTTTATCATGGTCTGCTGGCCTACCAAAACTTTTCTCTCTTTTTTACTAAAAGAGTAAGGATGTTGATAATTTGTTGCACATTGATGGGATTAACTGAAAATGGACATTCAGTGATGCACTGCATGTTTTGTCTGCTCTTTAACAAAGGGTTATTTTCATGCAATTATGTACATTTGACTCTCATTGACTTTCACTTGTATAAAGTGAGGTGTTATAGTAAGTTAAGTATAGGGTTAATATATAGTGCACAGGAAAGGAAATTAATATCCAGTATTCTTAAGATTATAATTCAGGTCTTAGTCCAAAGGCCGGTGTGAGTTTTACTGCATATTGACATACATATCCCTTTATTTGGCTTTCATTTTTTATTTGATAGAAACCCTGGACAATAGCTGACCTGACTAATTAGGAATGTTTTAAATTTTGCATTATTTACAGCAATAGTAGGTCCAAATATTAGCCCCGCTGTTGTCATCAATTATCAATTTCAATAACCTTCTTACTCACCTAAGCTGCTGAGGGTTTGTGGTAGCTTCGGGCTCCAGCTTCAGTGCTGAACTGCAGATGACCCGAGCATGCAGGAAAAATCATGGATTGCTGAGATTCTTTAGAAAAAGAAAAATATCTCAAGAACTATCGGATGGATTGCTACGACATTTGGTAAATGCATCTATGGTGCACACAGGAGGGAACCTACTGACTTTGGTCAGCTACATTTCCTCTAGCCCATCCAACCGATCAAAGTTTTCCCTTTTCTGTGTAATAGCTCAAAATTTACTGGATGGACACTTTGTACAACCAGTCATGCATCAAGATAAGAAATCCTGAAGGCTTTGTTGATCCCCTGGCATGATGTTGACATTTGACATGACACACAATGTTTTATCTTCCTCACATGATGATTGTGATAACTTTGTTAATGTATATTGTCTGAAAATATACATTAACATGAATCCAACATATTAAGATTTGTTTTCAATCTACACAGCATTTATGATATACTGGCCTACAGCTAAGGTAGCCATAAGTTAGTCATCCACAGACACTGTTAAGCTTATGAATTTACAGTGCCAGATTTTAACATTAAAAGTCCCATGACAGCTCTTTGGATGCTTTTATATAGACCTTAGTGGTCCCCTAATACTGTATCTGAAGTCTCTTTCCCATAATTCAGCCTTGGTGCAGAATTCCAGCCACTAGAGCCAGTCCCACAATGAGCTTTCCTTAGTATGTGCCATTTCTGAGTCTGTAGCTTTTGAGGTGGAGACTGGGGATGTGGCCTTGACCAACTGCCACTTTGCTCGGTTGAAAGCAATGATGGCTCTTTCTCATGGGTGGGCTAAATTCTCTGGGCGAGGAAAGTAGGGAAAGGGGAGGTAATCTTGTCCCTTATGACCTCATGAGGGGCAAGATTCCAGATCGGCCCATCTGCGCTTTCATTTTCTCAAAGGCAGAGCAGGATACCCAGGGCTCGGTTTACCAAGCCAGGCTGGGGGAACATATATTAATGTTAAAGAAACCTAATACAGTGACATTTTCATGCCATGGGACATTTAAAACATGATGCATAAATATATGAATATTCCAACAATTTTGATTTTAACATGAAAAAACAAACCTGGCATTTGCAACACACCAGCCCTATTTTTGTCAGTACCCTAGCTTCGAAATTAGTAACTCTGCCTTCCAAATTAATCTTTCCATGCACCTAGAGTACAATCTAGAAATATTTGTGGCTGCATGCAAAAAATAACTTCATGCATGCATAAAATTATCCAAAGACATATCATAAGTAGTGGCCCATAGGGGGGTGGCCCAAATTCCAGATTGCCAGTTACTGTATGCAACTGAATTTGATACCATGTAAGTTGTAAGGTGTTCCTGCTCCTTCTCTTTTTTCAGCTAAGGGATCCAAAAAATCAGGTTGGGTGGTCGAAGACAGTCAGGAAGAAATACAGGTTGTGAGGTCGCTGGAAAGGTCAGCGAAAACTTGTCTATATCCATGACTTTCATATAGTCAGACCTTCCTCCACGCCGCAGGTAAGTTAGCAGCTCCTTGCTTAGATATCAGGAGAACTACATTGTTATCCTGGCAGTCATGGACCCGTCCACAGTATATGGCGAGCCAGTCTATGTCTGACTGGCTGTTGTAGCTAATGAATCTGTATGTCTAACTCCTGTGCTGGACTAAACAGTCTACAGTTAACAAATCCATTTGGCTGATGCAACTGTGTGACTGTAATCCATCTGCTATCTTAAGACCCTGACACACAAACCTGACGGCTGACCGTTGGGAGAAAAGGCAGTCGGACTGACTGCCTCCCCAAGTTGGCCAAAAAAAGTGCCTGGGAACACACCAAGGCGATGCCGCCGGCAGCTGATTGGACAAAAGCGTCACGTGGGTCTTGTTTCTCCGGAAATTCAAAGCCAGACTGGTGTTCAGATCAAGATGTCATATTTTACTAAAATAGTTTACCGAAACATGTTTCTGAAAACATTTTAAGCGAGAAATAGGCCATACAGTTGCTGACTCTGTCTTCATTTCAGATTGACAAAGGTCAATTAAAAAGATTTGTCCGATTTTGAGAGACCGACTGTCCGACGGCCAGTTATCGGGTTGGTGTGTCAGGGCCTTTACACTGCTCAGTAAGAAACAAAACACCTGTATGCTCCAGCATACAACAGTAAAACCTTGATCATCAGGAGTGCATTAATTTGTGGAAAAGCTGAAAACATTTCATTTGGAGTAGCCAAAGTTATTGGACCAATTATCCCTTTTTGAGATCTATCCCTTGGTACAGACAGTCGTAAGAAAGCTATTGCGTGGAAAGGCCCTCAAACACGCAAAACACATGCACACAGATATACTGGTTCACAGACCTCATAAAAAATACAAAGTGTACAAAATCTTTGTATCAATGTTTGAAGTGTATCCAGGTATCGGTTGCAGCGGCAGCAGATGTAGGGAGGCCTCTTGAAATATTTAGCTTGAAACTCGACATTTGGTTAAATGTTTTGCAACTGGCATCAGACTGTTGTCAAATAACCAATGAACCCTCCATGCCACGCTTTGTGCACATCAACGTTGTTTTCTTTTGATTAACGTATCATTTTCTTCAAAGCGTCTTCCGCAAATTAACAGGCGTATTGGAGACTGACACGTTTACAGCTCCACGCAAAAGTGTGAATCAGCTAAATCGCTCAGTTATTATTCCCTCAGGACTGTTGATTCAAACTAGGGATGTACCGATTATACATTTTGTTGCTACGATTATTAGGCATTCATTAAATCCACTACTGATATACAGCATTCCATGGACAGTCTAGATTTAAATGTGTTATTTACTGATGCATTTTCAAACAGACTTGGCAGTTTTGAATGTTTTTAAAATGATTATATGATCAATCACCAACCTTTTTATTTAAATTCAATAGATGACTGTATTTCTTATTAATATTAATTCATGAAAAGATTAAAAACTAGAGGTGAATCAGTCCCACCACAAACAAAGACCAGGTTGGCAACAGCAGTGCTGTCCTTAAGAAGTTGGGCTTTTTTGGGAGCCTTATGCAAAACACGTTTTTTACATGGTCGGCTGTGGCTCAGGTGGTAGAACGGTGGGAAGGTCCAACACATTCTCACTCCAATCATGTAAAATACGGACGCTTGTTGGTGCCTTTGTTGTTGTTTTTGATGCTAAAAGTCTCCTTTAGCGTCTTATCTAAACGCGCCTGGCCGACTATTATTGTCCCTTTTGCACTTGATTTAAACGCTCTTGGTCGGGACTGTTGGCGTCATTTTTGACACTATTATGTAAAGGACAAGGTTGTGGGTGGGCTTACATTTCCATGACATGAGGGAACGGGACGGTTGGGTTTAGGAAAAGGTTGTGGGTGGGCTTACGCTTCTGTGACACGCGGGAATAATGGGATGGTTAAAGAAGAAAGCAACTAGGAAAGGTGCCATGCAGGAGACGAACAATGTTCTCAACAGTCCAGTTCATGTGTAGAGCACCTCGTGATATTTTGAGCAAAGTCTCACTGTTTTCAGTGTTTGTAGTGTTTAAAAATAGTGATTTTTCATGATCATAGAAGTGCCCAGAGCACTCCCATTTAAAAGGCCATTTGACCCAAATCAAAAATACAGTGAATCTTAAAAGTGGTGCTTCTGTCCTAAATATGCTTTTAAATGAAAGTCTGACTCGGGTACGTTCACAAAAAGACCATGGTTTTATTTTGGCGAGAGGTGTGCTTTAAAATGAAGTGGGGAGTGTTGAAATGCATGCTAACCTTTGTGTGGCTGGCAAAAGAACAGTTGGGGTGAGGCTTGGAAACACATTGTTAAGTATAATCTTGCAATGTGATAAACAAAGTGGATAACATTCATTAGGTTATATAATTTACTTAAGTTCTATATAACTATTTGATTATTCCAATTATTAAATGTATTATTGAAGCTATGAAAGGGTGGCTATACTCATAATGTACGTTGACCCTCAGTTACACCCTAGTATTTGACATAGAAGGAAATGAAAGTACACACATTCACATGTACACACACCAAACTGATTTATTAAAAGGGGGTGATGGAGGCGTGGTGGGGGTAAAATCGATGGTTGTTCCCCCAACCTCAGTCAGCGGAGAGTTAAAACGCTGTTAAACTCCAGCCGAGTGGACGCCCTCCCTAACCAACCAGCCTCACTCTCATTGATTTTTTATTTAGCTTCCAGCAGTGATATGTCTTCCAATGCACACAGAACACACCAAGCCTGCACAGCCTGTCAGCACATAAATCAGGCCCCATTGAGCCCGGCTTGCCCAGTGTGCTGAGAGCAGCCTGTTAGCAGAATTAAACTCTTACTTAGTCCCACTTCCAGAGAGGTGAGTGTAGAGGTGCGTCCAGAGCCGCAAAATGCTCTGACAGCAAATCCAACACTCCGCGCGGCCAGGATGGCACTACGCCTTGAAATTAGTTTGCATTTGCAACATTTAGTCTAACTTTGCCAGACCATCCTCCAAAGTGCACAGAATTACAGTCTGAATACTCCACATAGCATTCACGGATGCGAGGAAAACCTGCTCCGGTTTTGGCATTTATTTAAACCAATCAGAATTGTCATGGGCGGTGCTAAACTCCACACAGAGCCGCCGCATAATAGTTGTGCAAAAAAAGACCCAGATTGGACAGATAGTCTAGCTAGCTGTCTCAATTGACCGTGCAGAGATCTGAGGAGCAAGTCACCATAGTCCTCAAAAATCCTCAAAATTTGGGATTTCCTGCAGCACCGGAGTAATCCCGGAAGTGAAACGTCAATGATATAGAATAGCAACATGATCTTTGTTATATCTGACATTTTGCTAATGTTGAAGAAAGAAAAGACAACAAATACAAAACAAAAAGAGTGTTGAGTTCCATAGTAACACTAAACTATG
>NC_045737.1:3726195-3730341 GCF_008692095.1 Etheostoma spectabile | reverse complement strand
GTCTGTTATACAGAACAGGCTTTGACAGATGTCAAATAATCAGCGAGCCTCATCTGTTGTGTACTCTTCAGCCATTGTCGAGAGAACTTCATGTAGCAATGACAGCAGCAACTGTCTGCAGCTCAGTGCAAGCAAAATCAAGGAGCTGGTGGTGGATTTGCAAAGGGAACTACATCCCCCAACATAGTTTGTCCAGTCTTATGGGCATTCAGATAGGAATCCACCTCCTCACTCCAGAACCAATCACTGTGTGAAGTGCCTGTGAAAGTTGGACACTGGACAAACTAATCAGAATGATCTTGCTCTGTTCTCTTTCCTGCAAGTTTTAGAGGCGGTTGGGGAGAATAGCGTAAAAAAATATCAGGCATTGTGTACAAAAACTACATCATATCTGCTTATGGAATGCTCTGGGCAGCAGTGGCAGGCTGCTAAGCCAGTTGTAAGTGTGCCTTCATATCCGTATTCTCATTGTATTGTGGGACAATTGTGTCCGTCAAAACAATACATTTAAAAATGGAGGAATTGGGCCCAAAGTGTGTAAAAGCACTCTCCATCCACCCCAGAGACCAATTTATAGTTCAGTTCCAACAGCAGTGCTGCTGGCTCAGCGAGGCGCTCCATCCATCATGATGACTAGTGTTTGTGGGTGGGAAGACGGTGAGGGATCACGTCCTTGTTGCTGCACTAGCGACTCCTAGTGGTTGATCAGGCTGCTTGTGCAAGGATTGGGGGGGGAGGGGGTGGTGTAGCTCTGAGGTGAGAAAGAAGCAGCAAGAAAATCTTCGTATTCGAAGATAAAAAAAGTTCTAGGCCTTTGGGAAAGGTTGTCAGATGCAGTTGAAAGCTCTGGAATTGCCATCAACGCTGCGTTTAAAGTTCATATCATTTCAACTTCGACCTCGTTGCCTGTTGATCTTTCAAGGGGCATCTGAAGCTAGAAGTAATGATGACGTATGCCTGCACTTTGCCTCGCTCTGCGCCCTGCGCACAGCTTAACGGCAGCAGTAAGACTGTATTTCACACTATAATGGTTATACATTGCAATTAATCTGTGGTTCGCATACTCGCCAAACCGTAGGGGTGGTCTGTTACACCACTACTTTATTTTCAACATCGTTGCCTTTATCGATGAATCCAAAATGATGTATTGTTAATTATCTATTATTATATTTGAAAATAGAACAAATTATACTTTATAAACATTTTGTATTCAAAACACGATTGTATCATTGTAAAAAAAGTATCACTGTTCCCCAACTGTCATAGAAGTTACCTTATGTATTAGTTCTTCAGATGTCTGTGTGGATTAATTGGGACATTTAAATTAACCTTACAGTTTAAGGCAGTTTAAAGTATGAATAATTACATAATCATTAAATAAGTATTTATTTGAATAAATGAAATTACTTGTCTTGTAAATGTCTCCATGCATTCTTTTTTAAAAAACTTTATTTGATACGCTTTCATTGCGCCCGTGATATTCTTTATGCGCTCCGAAATATTTCAATTTAGGAGCTTTGGGAAAAAGTTAGCGTTGAGCCCTGGTTGATCAATAACATTGCTAGTGCAATGCTGATATATTTTATGCTGATTGCTTTCTGTGTTTTCTGCACAATGGCAATACAGTAATGGTCAATATTTGGGAAATATCATGTTCATGGTTTATGAAAAAAACATAAATAGGAAATGCAGGCAGGTGATGGGATAAAAACTTCAAGCTTCTACTTTCCGCTTCAATGCCTAGTTAAAGTAACTCAATCTCTGAATGAGAAAGAAGGAAACACGTGTTGAAATCAGTCATAAATCAACAGAGAAAATACAAAAACAAAATAAGGACAAATAAGGCCAGAGAAGAGATGCATAAATGAAAGATAGTGTGCCTAATCATTGCAAGCATACCAAAGCTTACTACACTTTTTCTCCTAATGATTCGCTTCCCTGGTATTGCGGCTGTTCTGCAGGGTGAAGGGTCATATGACGAGCCAGAGTGTGAGCTCCTGTCACCCCAGAAATCACTAATGGAAGTCCCAGCAACCCCTCCTCGGCCCCCTCTGGCCCCCCCCCCCCCCCGCCCTTCAGAGCAAGGGCACTGTTAGACACCATTCAGTCCAGGATGGAACAAGAAGGACATTCTGGCAGAAGAAAAGAAGGGAAAAGGACCAGCGGTCCATTTGCATACGCCTGTGATCCTAATATTACAGGTTGCCAACCTCCAAGGTCAGAGTTCACCCTGGTTGCCGGGCACTGGGCTGTCTCCCCCATCACAGCTCGTTAAAGAGCTGCGAGGAATAGGGTCCGCCAACGCCTCATCGTGCTGTGGCCATGCGTATGCGACCCCACCAAGTAATGAGGACCTCCGCCAGACGGCCATGCACACACACACACACACACCACACACACACCCACACACACACACACACACACACACACACACACACACACAACATGAGCATGAACAAGCAGAGCCGGATTCACAAGCTCTTCACACAACAACACCACAAACCAATGAGAATACAAATAATATACACACACACACTCGAATTATCAAAGACTGCAATGCAAGTACATACATCACACGGTACATGCTCTATTTAAGCATAAGTAGTTAGATGCGCCACACACACACCTTATCAATGACTGCCATGCAAGTAAGTGATAAACACAGATACATGGATGAATGCAGCTATTTCAACATAAAGTATTCACACACACAAATACATCAACAGCATCAATAAACATGCAAAAATGCAGGTATGTCCACCCACACACACAACCTACACTCACACACACACACACACACACACACAACACACACACACACATCTGGCCTAGTGACACAAACACATGCACCACAATAGCCTGACAGTATCTGGCATCCAACTGAAAAAGTTTTTTTAAACAACTCATCTTTAAACCTTTAACTTTAAACCTCTAACGCTACCCCCCCCCCCCACAAAAAAAAGCTTACAGAGTTAGTGTTGCACGTCTCTGTGGCTTTCTCAGCATCAATTAGCATGTTTTTGTGCAGCTGAGCATTTCCTCTAGTGGGCCGAGGTAAATAAGGAGATGGAAATGAGGTCCGGTGCTCTAATCCAGCCAGGGTGCAGGTCTCACAGTAATCCCCCCAAGAGCTGCTTGGCCTGGGGCATGCAGAAGGGTAATCCAGCCCCCTGGGACCTCATCCACCAGTCTGCTCGCACACACAAACACACACACATGCACACACACACATGCACATAAATGAGAAATAGAGAAATAAAGAGAGTGAGGGAAAGTAGAAAACCGCACAAAGCACCCACTGGCTGAAAATGCAAACTTGTGTGTGACACATCCAGATGGCAATGTCTAAAATTTCATTAGCAAGTGTTCCGGGTATTATTATTTTTTTCAAGTTATAACTCAGATGAGCTCAATAAAAACGGCAACATTTGACAGATTTCCATCAATATAGCAAAAAAAAAACTTTATGACCTATTGAAGGAAATGTGTCCTGATTTAGCTCTGCCTGATATTCTGAAATATGGTAATGCTTTAAGAAATAACCAACCAGAGGACTGCTTGCGTACTACATTAGGATTATTTGCGTTGAGCCCGATTTTTCACGTGTAGTTTCTGCATGTTAGATTTGGTCTTCAGATATAAGTTTATACAGCAATGTTTTTGTAACATCCAGGAAGCTAATTTCTTTTTTATTTCTTTTTTATTTATCCTTTATTTAACCAGGTAATACCCATTGAGATTAAAAATCTCTTTTGCAAGGGAGACCTGGCCAAGATAGGCATCAAAATTACATCACATCATCACATACGTACAAAGACACACACATGAAAGCCAAATATGTACTTACAATAAAATCTCAATTAAAACATTGACATGTGAGGGAGTCCAACTCAAAGCTTCTCATTCTCATCTTAAAAATACTCAAAGGAACCAATTTACTAAGTTTCAAGTTCTTCTGCAGCAAATTCCATGTAAAGGGAGCAGAGTAAGCAAAGGCCTTTTTACCCAGCTCAGTACTGACACGTGGGACAGAAAACAAGACTACAGCCTGAGAACGGAGAGAGTAATGACCAGTACTTTTCTTCATAAAAAGTGAACATAAATAAGATGGAAGCGCACCAAGAATAGCCTTATGTATAAATGTAT
>NC_045737.1:3726104-3726185 GCF_008692095.1 Etheostoma spectabile | reverse complement strand
CCAGATTGAACACCATCATGCTTAACACACTGAGTTCTGTCACTAAGATAGCTTGAGAACCAAGAGACAGTTTTCTTTGAA
>NC_045737.1:3725954-3726094 GCF_008692095.1 Etheostoma spectabile | reverse complement strand
TAAGAAGCCTAATCTTTAAAACATCATGGTCAACCGTGTCAAAAGCTTTTGACAAATCAATAAAAAGTGATGCACAGTGCTACTTCTTATCACGAGCAACAGAGATATCATTTATCACCTTCATTGCAGCTGTGATGGTA
>NC_045737.1:3725789-3725886 GCF_008692095.1 Etheostoma spectabile | reverse complement strand
CTGATCACTCACCAGGGATTCAAGCGTTTTGGCCAAAACAGACAAATTAGAAATTGGTATGTAATTATTTAAGTTTGACGGGTCACCCCCTTTCAGT
>NC_045737.1:3725563-3725779 GCF_008692095.1 Etheostoma spectabile | reverse complement strand
CAAATGCAGATTTCCATATTTTGGGAATAGTGTTGCTCTTTAAAGTAAGGTTAAAAAGGTACGTTAGAGGTTGTGCTACACAATCAGCAGCTATTTTTAAGTAATAGGGTTCTATAAGATCAGGTCCTGGGGGGTTTTCAGGAATCAGTCCTTTTAGGGCTTTTTGAATGTCATCCACTGAAAATGGAGCGAGATTGAAGACACTTGTAGTGACTG
>NC_045737.1:3711171-3725538 GCF_008692095.1 Etheostoma spectabile | reverse complement strand
ATAAACAGAGAACTTGTCGTGGTTGGCTTATCTTAGAGATGTTTTACTAATTTATCCCACGGGTCAGGTTCTTTGACCGTGTGAACACGAACATTAGAAATTTGATCTTTCTTTTGGCAGCGTCTCGTACCTCTTTACCCTGCTAAACAGTGGGTCATCAACTACATGTTGTCCGAGGGGCCAGAAGTTTACCAGATCTCCTTGGGGGCCGGACCATAAAAAAAATTAAATAAAAAAAATGGAATTTGGTATAAACATATGAGGGTGTTATGTTCATACTTTCCTTTCCTATTACCAAAACTGAAGGCCTTTATGAGTCAGTTCTATCACCTACTTACCACAGACAACCACCAGGGGTGTAGATATTTTGCCTCAACTCATTACGCAATTTTATACAAGCACTTGGACAAAAACAAACACAGAGGAAGGGACAGGAAAAGGGTCTCTTACAGAGGTTAAAATGGCACTCTCCAGAGGCTATGAAAACGCAAGTGATATTGAAAACAGGTCCTCCACTGATGACTGGACTGAAAGACGAATTTATCATGCCAACTTCACGGATGCATACCCAGTATGCCTAATTTGCAACGAAACTGTTGCGTGTTGCAAAAGAATACAATATGCCGTACACCACACTAGCATTCAAATTTTCGATATTTCATATCCGACCGCATTCAGAGGCGCGTCAGAGTAGAAAATCGGCCGCACTGAACTCTGCATACTCACCACGCAAGTGGCGTTATTACGAACTTTAAGATAAAGAGAGTAGTTTGATTTGGGGGTGTAGCCTAAACTAGGTCATGAAGGGGGTGAGTACGAGAAGAGACTCAGTTGCTGATGCTTTTTAGTTGCTGTAATAGTGTAGATAGGCCTACATATTTTCTCTTTGATCTCCACAATTTTGGAATCCAGTCGCGGTGCCGGATCGATCGGCTTGGCGGCCGCATTCGGCCCGCGGGCCGCCAGTTGATGAAATCACTTGCTGAAAACTGTTTGTTTGTGTACTGAACACCATAGAACCCACAGAATACGAAATGCTGCTTCCATACCTGTTAAGAATTGGATATTGGTCATTTTTGAATAATAGGGAAATCTACAGGTGCATGTAAAATATCTTTAAAAGACCCAGGAAAGCGGAAAAAGCTCAACTCAAAAGCTTAGTGGCACAAAATTCAGATATTAACTGACACATGTATGCAGGAATCTCCAAGCAATGACCATTTAGATCCAAAGACTGAATCACCTGGATAAAAAAACAAAACAATGAAATAAGCCCCAATGTGTCTGATGAGGCTGGAAGCTGTTAAATTCCGGCGCTCAGACTATACCTGCCAATGCCAGGCAGAGGATCGCCGCCGCCGTAACAAGGCTTTGACGGGGATCTCAGAAGCAGCAACGCACACAACAATCAATCAGGCCAGCCCGAAGGAAGCGATATGGGGGAGCCAGATTTCACACCAATGCTCACTCTGAATGCATTAGAGTGCTGTTCTTCACCCTCACAATCTAACATGCTATCTAAGGAGAGAAGCCGCCAAAGAGAAGAGCTGTGGACAAGTAGTATGAAGATTCGTTAAGCACACTGACAGAAAAGAGTTCTTTGTGGGGCTGATCTGTGGAGAGGAGACTGGAGCCTAAACTATTTATATCACAGCAGGCTCTGACAATGTTCTGGTGGTCTGGCCTCCCCTTCCAAGGTCTTTGTCTTGTGTGTTTCTGTGTATGTGCTTTCATGTTTCTATTTGTGGAACCAGTTTTAGATTTCGGATGGAGCAACATTTTGGCTGGTCCTCAATTTTAAAAATTTAAGGGCTGATTCAAGGAGCAAGACAAGGTCGGCAAATAAACATAAGGTGTAGTAGGTGTACACGTGGCACAATAATCAAAATATCTAGAATAGGTTGCCAAGCCTTTTGGTTGAGGACCCCAAACGGACTCAGATGAAATTCGTACCCCTTCATCAATTCCCAATGTGTTGTCAACAGAGGCTATAACACTATTCATTATATAACAGCGGAGATTTGTAGGAAATAATGGATAGTAGTAATGTGTAATTGATAACAATTGAATTGGTCAATAATTAAGGTGGTGTTGGTTCAGCTATTACAATACCTATAAGCTTGTACTATAAGCCTATGTCTACTGGGGTGAGTTACTTTTAGCTAACATTGCAAACCCTAGCTAATATTTTTAGGTTTACGATTACTCCATCACGGTTGAGCTCATCATTCTGACTGTGTAGCCATTACTTTTAGCTATATTTTACATGTTCTACAATGGTATGTTACTGTGCTGTGCTGCTAATTTGATTTATCACTTTACCATACACATTTTTTTTGAATGTGTGAGCTATCTTTAATCTTTCTCAGTACCCCCTGGAACTGCCAGTAAGGTGCCCTCTGTGACACAAGTACCCCTGGCGCGACATCACACAATGCTCTAAAACAATATGAAACAATAGTGCTTGTCCAAATAGTTCAAAACAAGTAAGGGTTTTAAACTACCTTTAAACGCAGCAAATACATCCAGATCAAAAGCGAGGGCTGTAATATTCATCATTGCCTTAGTCTTCAGTGGACGTGTACAGACGCTCAACCCAACAGCGTTTTTTGGAATGACAAGAATTCAGCAAATTGATTTTTTGATGAATACCACATGGAAAATAATGGAAACCATGGAGGGGTACGTAAAAGTGCATACATTTCGAAACTGTACAATGCGCTTGTAAATGGTCATACAATGCGTTCTAAAAAGTGATTGATTTGTAGTTAAGGAGACAAAAGTCCTAAAGGAAACAACTAAAAGTGTATGTGTATGTAACAACAGTTTGCATGTGATGTTACGAGGTAATCATCTGTGCTGTTGTGGAGTATAGTGATGTACAGCGACACTCTCTGTAGCAGAGTGGTGAGAGTTCAGAGAGTTTGCTGTCAGTGACATGGCGGGGACCAGCCAGGTCCCCGACAGTGTTGTTCACCCCAAGACACCTCAGGGTGACCTTCCTAAGTAATACCCTGTCACTCTGTCAACCCCACTCCTGTCCACCAACCCAAACAAACATCATTGCTTGTGACGATGGATAGGTTGATGTACGAATCACTGGTGCCTCTGGGCAACAGGAATCCCCCAGTTTCTACTTTCATATCACTACATGCTTGATACAGCCTCTGTGTTCGCATCCTCACAGCAGCTCACTAGGTATATTTGCATAATTATCACCGCTTAATTGTAGCGGGGACGACTGTGTGTTGGACGGTCATGGCTGTGGGAGGGATTTTATGGGCAGAAACAGATAATGCCAAAGTGCACCTCAAGCCCCCGGTTTGTGCACGCAGCCTCATCTAGGGTGATTCAGGGAGTGCCATGTCGCGACGGGCTGCAGTAGGGTGAGAGGGCACAACACACAACACTATATTATAAAGTCCCAGGATAAGTGTCATGGAATCTTATTATCAGGTCTGCTGGCCTACCAAAACGTTTTCTCTCTTTTTTACTAAAAGAGTAAAGGATGTTTTTTTTTTTTGATTTATTAGTTGCCACATGATGCGGTTAATGAAATGGACATTCAGTGATGAACGCAGTTTTGTTGCTCTTTACAAAGGGTTATTTTCATGGCAATTATGTAACATTTGACTCTCATTGACTTCAACTTGTATAAGTGAGTGTGTGATAGTAAGTTAGTATAGGGTAAACTCATATAGTGCCAGGAAGGAAATTATATCCCAGTATTCTAAGATTAATTCAGGTCTTAGTCCAAAGGCCCTGGTGTGAGTTTTACTGATATTGACATACATATCCCTTATTTGGGCATTTATTTTTTGGTGATAGAAACCTGGACACACTAGCTGACCTGACTAATTAGGAATTTTAAATTTTGCATTATTACAGCAATAGTAGGTCCAAATATTAGCAACCGCTGTGTCACAAATATCAATTTCAATAACTCTTATACATCCGTAAGCTGCTGAGGCTGTTGTGGTAGCTTCGGGCTCAGCTCAGTGCTGATGCAGAGACCCGAGCAGCAGGGAAAAATCATGGATTGCGAGATTCTAGAAAAGAAAAAATATGCAAGAAACAAGCGGATGGATTGCAACGACATTTGGTAAATGCATTATGTGCACAACAGGAGGGAACCTATGACTTTGGTCAGCTACATTTCCTCTAGCCCATCCAACGATTCAACAAGTTTCCATTCTGGTTACTAGCTCAAAATTACTGGATGGACACTTGTCAAACAGTGCATGCATCAAGATAAGAAATCGCGAAGGCTTTGTTGATACCTGGCATGATGTTGCATTTGACATGACACAACAATGTGATCTTCATCACACTGATGATTGTGATAACTTGTTCAATGTATATGTCTGAAATACATGATACTGAGTCAACATATTAAGAGTTGTTTTCAAATCAACACAGCATTTATGAGATTGGTACGCCTACAGCTAAGGTAGCATAGTTAGTCATCCACAGAACTGTGTAAGATTATGATTACAAAGTACAGGCCAGATTTAACAATTAAAAGGCCCAGGACAGCTCTTTGGATGCTTTTATATCAGACTAGGTGGTCCCAATACTTATCTGAAGTCTCTTCCATAATCAGCTGGTGCGTCAGCATTCCAGGACAGTAGAGCTTACCACAATGAGTTTCCTTAGTATGTGCCATTTATGAGGTCTGTAGCTTGACGGGTGGAGAACTGGGGTGGTGGCCTGACCAACTGCACTTGCCGGTGAAAGCAATGGGTCTTTTCATGGTGGGGAAATCTCTGGCGAGGGGAAGTAGGGAAAGGGGAGGCTAAGTCTGTCCCTTATGATCCTCATGAGGGGCAGATTCCAAGATCGGCCATCGCTGCGCTTTCTTTTATCAAAGGGACAGAGCAGGATTACCCAGGCTCGGTTTACCAAGCACCGGCTGGGACGCGGGACACAATTAACTGTTAAAGAAAACCTAATATGTGACATTTTGCAGCCATGGGACATTTAAAACATGATGCATAAATATATGACAATTCCAACAATTGTGATTTAAAACGAGACAAAACAAACTGGCCATTTCTCAACACACCAGCCTAGTTTTGTTCAGTACCATAGTCTCGAAATAGTAACTCTGCCTTCCAAATATCTTCCTGCACAGAGTACAATCTAGAAAGCATTTGGTGCATGCATGCAAAAAAACGCATGGCATGCATAAATTATCCAAAGAACATATCATACAGTAGTGGCCCATAGGGGCGGGTGGCCCAAATGTCCAGATTGCCAGTTAACGTAGCAATGAATTTGATACCATTGTTAAGTTGTAAAGGTGTGCCTGCTCTTCTCTTTTTTCAGCTAACGGGATCCCCAAAAAATCAGGGGGTGGTCGAAGACAGTACAGGAAGAAATACTGTTGTGAGGTCGACGGAAAGGTCAGCGAAAACTGTGTACTATATCCATGACTTTAATATAGTCAGACTCAAATCCACGCGCAGGTAAGTTAGCAGCCCTTGGCTTAGGATATCAGGAGAAACTACATTGTTAATCTGGCAGTATGGACCAGGGTTCACAGTATAGGGCGAGCCAGGTCTATGTATGACGGCTGTTGTAGCATGAACTGTATGTTCAACCCTCGTGCTGGACTAAAACAGTCTACAGTTAACAAATACATTGGCTGATGCAAATGTGTGGACTGTAATCCATACTGCTATCTTAAGACCCATGACACCAAACCCCTGACGGCAGACGTGTGGGAGAAAGGCAGCGGAATGACTGCCCCCAAGTTGGCCACAAAAAAGGCCTGGGAAACACCAAGGCGATTGCCGCGGCAGTGATGGACAAAAGCGGCACGTGGGTCTTGTTCTCCGGAAATTCAAAGCCAGACTGGTGTTCCAGATAAGAGTCATATTTTACTAAAAAGTTTACCGAACCATGTTTCTGCAAAACATTTTAAGCGAGAAATAGGCCATAAGTTGCGACTCTGCTTCATTAGAAATGACCAAGGTCAATAAAAAGATGTTGTCCGTTGAGAGACCGACTTGTCCGACGGCAGTTGATCGGGTTGGGTGTCAGGGCTGTACACTGCCCTCAGTAAGAAAAAAACACCGGTAGTGCTCCAGCATACAACCAGTAAAAACTTGTATCAGGAGTGCATTATGTGGGAAAAAAGCTGAAAACATGTTCATTGGGTAGCCAAGTATATGGACAATACCCTTTTTGAGATCTATCCTTGGTACAGACAGTGTAGAGAAAGCTATGCGTTGGAAAGGCCCTCAAACACGCAAAAAAAATGCACACAGATATACTGGTTCCAGACCGCATAAAAATCACAAGTGTCAAAATCTGTATCAACTGTTTGAAGTGTATCCAGGTACGGTTGCAGCGGCAGCAGATGTAGGGAGGCCTCGTGAAATGATTTAGCTTCAAACTGACATTTGGTTAAAGTTTTGCAAATGGCATCAGACGTTGTCAAATAACAATGAACACTCCTGCCAACGCTTGTGCACAAATAACGTTGTTCTTGATTAACGTTCATTTTCTCAAAGCGTCTTCGCAAATTAACAGGCGGTATTGGCGACTCACACGTTACAGCTTCCAGCAAAAAGTGTGATCAGCTAAATCGCCTCAGTTATTTATCCTCAAGGACTGTTGATTCAACTAGGGAGTACGATATAACATTTTGTTGCTAACGATTATTAGGAATTATTAAATCCACTACTGATAACAGCATTCCTGGACAAGTCTGAGATTAAATGTGTTCATACGGAGGCATTTCAAAACAGACGTGCAGTTTTGAATTTAAAATGATTATCATGATCAATCACCCACTCCTTTTATTTAAATCAATAGAGACTGTATCTTAATATTAAGTCAGAAAAGATTAAAAATAGACGGTGAATCAGTCCACCACAAACAAAGACGGGTTGGCAACAGCAGGTGCTGTCACGTTAAGAAGGGGCTTTTTGGAGCGAGCTTAGGCAAAAACACGTTTTTACATGCGTGCTGTGGCTCAGGGGGTAGAGCGGTGGGAGAGGTTCCAACACATTTCAGCCCAATCATTTGTGTAAAATACGGGAGTCTGTTGTGCCTGTTTGGTTGTTTTTGATGCTAAAAGTCTCCTGTTAGCGTCTATTAACCGCGCTGGCCCGCACCGACATATTGCCCTTGCACAATTGATTTAAAGCTCTGGTCGGACTGTTGGCGTCATTTTTGACACTATTAGTAAAGGACAAGCGTGTGGGTGGGCTAACATTTCCTATGAACATGAGGACCGGGACGGTGGGTTTAGGAAACAGGGTTGTGAGTGGGGCTTACGGCTTCTGTGAAACACGCAGGGAATAATGGGATGGTTTAAAGAAGGAAGCAACTAGGAAGGTCCATGCAGGAGGAGAACAAGTTCGTTGACAACAGCCCAGGTTCATGTGTAGAGCACCATGTGCATATTTTGAGCAACGTCTCACTGTTTTAGTGTGTCGTGTTTAAATAGTGATTTTCATGATCAAGAAGTGCCCAGGAGCACCCCATTTAAAAGGCCATTTGACCCAAATTCAAAAACATACAGTGATCTTTAAAAAAGTGGCTGCTTCGTCCTAAATATGTTGTAACTGAAAGTCTGACTAGGTACGTTCACAAAAAGACCATGGTTTATTTGGCGAGACAGGTTGGCTTAAAATGAAGTGGGGAGGTGAAGCTGGCAACCTTGTGTGGCTGGACGGCAAAGAACAGTGGGGGTGAGGCTTGGAAACACATTGTTAAGTATAATCTGAATGTGAAAACAAAGGATAACATCATTAGGTTCATAATTTACTTAAGTTAGTATAAACTATTGGTATTCCAATTATTAAATGGATTATGAAGCTAGAAAGGGTGGGTATACTCATAATGTACGTTGAACCTCAGTTACAACCTAGTATTTGACAAGAAGGAAATGAAAGTACACACATTCACATGTACACACAACAAACTGATTATTAAAAGGGGTATGGGGAGGCGTGGTGGTGGGTAAAAACGAGGTTGTTCCCCCAACCTCAGTCAGGGAGAGTTAAAACGTGTTAAACTCCAGCGAGTGGACGCTCCTAACCAACCAGCATCACTCTCATTGATTTTTATTTAGTTCCAGCAGTGATTATGTCTTCCAATGCACACAGAACACACCAAGCTGCACAGCCTGTCAGCACATAAATCAGGCCCATGAGCCCGGCTTGCCCAGTGTGCTGAGAGCAGCCGTTAGCAGAATTAAAACTCTTACTAGTCCCACTTCAGAGAGGGGGTGTAGAGGTGCGTCCAGAGCCGCCAAATGCTCTGACAGCAATCCAACACTCCGCGCGGCCAGGATGGCACTACGCTTGAAATTAGTTTGCATTGCAACATTTAGTCTAACTTGCAGACACATCTCCAAAGTGCACAGAATTACAGGCTGAATACTCCACATTAGCATTCACGGATGCGAGGAAAAACCTGCTCGGTTTTGGCATTTATTAAACCAATCAGAATGTCAGGGGCGGTGCTAAACTCCGCACGAGCCGCCGCAAATAGTTGTGCAAAAAAAGAACAGATTGGACAGATAGTCTAGCTAGCTCTCAATTGACCGTGCAGAGATCTGAGGAGCAAGTCACACATAGTCCTCAAAAATCCTCAAATTTGGGATTTCCTGCAGCACCGGAGTAATCCCGGAAGTGAAACGTCAATGATATAGAATAGCAACATGATCTTGTTATATCGACATTGCTAAGGCTGAAGAAAGAAAGACAACAAATACAAAACAAAAAGAGTGTTGAGTTCATAGTAACACTAAACTATGCACAAATAGTGTATACAGAACAGGCTTTGCAGATGTAATAATCAGCGAGCTCATCTGTTGTGTACTCTTCAGCCATTGTCGAGAGAACTTCAGTAGCAATGACAGCAGCAACTGTCTGCAGCTCCAGGCAAGCAAAATCAAGGAGCTGGTGGTGGATTTGCAAAGGGAACTACATCCCCCACATAGTTTGTCCAGTCTTATGGGCATTCAGATAGGAACCACCTCCTCACTCCAGAACCAATCACTGTGTGAGTGCCTGTGAAATTGGACACTGGACAAACTAATCAGAAGATCTGCTCTGTGTCTCTTTCCTGCAAGTTTTAGAGGCGGTTGGGGAGAATAGCGTAAAAAAATATCAGGCATTGTGTACAAAAACTACATCATATTGCTTATGGAATGCTCTGGGCAGCAGTGGCAGGTGCTAAGCAGTGTAAGTGTGCCTTCATATCCGTATTCTCATTGTATGTGGGACAATTGTGTCCGTCAAAACAATACATTTAAAATGGAGGAATTGGGCCAAAGTGTGTAAAAGCACTCTCCATCCACCCCAGAGACCAATTTATAGTTCAGTTCCAACAGCAGTGCGCTGCTCAGCGAGGCGCTCCATCCATCATGATGACTAGTGTTGTGGGTGGGAAGACGGTGAGGGATCACGTCCTTGTTGCGCACTAGCGACTCCAGTGGTTGATCAGGCTGCTTGTGCAAGGATTGGGGGGGAGGGGGTGGTGTAGTCTGAGGTGAGAAAGAAGCAGCAGAAATCTTCGTATTCGAAGATAAAAAAAGTTCTAGGCCTTGGGAAAGGTTGTCAATGCAGTTGAAAGCTCTGGAATGCCATCAACGCTGCGTTTAAAGTTCATATCATTTCAACTTCGACTCGTTGCCTGTTGATCTTTCAAGGGGCATCTGAAGCTAGAAGTAATGTACGTATGCCTGCACTTTGTCGCTCTGACGCCCTGCGCACCGCTAACGGCAGCAGTAAGACTGTATTTCAACACATAATGGTTATACATTGCAATTAATCTGTGGTTCGGCATACTCGCCACACCGTAGGGTGGTGTTACACCATACTTATTTTCAAACGGCCTTTATCGATGAACCAACATGATTAGTGTAGTTATTATTTATATTTGAAAATAGAACAAATTATACTTAAATAAATTTTGTATTCAAAACACGATTGTATCATTGTAAAAAAAGATCACTGTTCCCCAACTGTCATAGAAGTTACCTTATGTATTAGTCTTCAGATGTCGTGTGGATAATGGGACATTTAAATAACCTTACAGTTTAGGCAGTTTAAAGTATGAATAATACATAATCATTAAATAAGTATTTATTTGAATAAATGAAATTACTTGTACTTGTAAATGTCTCATGCATTCTTTTTTAAAAAAACTTTATTTGATACGCTTTCATTGCGCCCGTGATATCTTTATGCGCTCGAAAAATATTCAATTTAGGAGCTTTGGGAAAAAGTTAGCGTGAGCCCTGGTTGATCAATAACATTGCTAGTGCAATGCTGATATATTTTATGCTGATTGCTTCTGGTTTTCTGCACCATGGCAATACAGTATGGTCAATATTTGGAAATATCATGTCATGGTTATGAAAAAAACATAAATAGGAAATGCAGGCAGGTGATGGATAAAAACTTCAAGCTTCTACTTTCCGCTTCAATGCCTAGTTAAAGTAACTCAATCTCTGAATGGAAAGAGGAAACACGTTGAAAATCAGTCATAAATCAATCGACGACATACAAAAACAAAATAAGGAAATAAGGCAGAGAAGAGAGATAAATGAAAGATAGTGTGCCTAATCATTGCAAGCATACCAAGCTTACTCACTTTTTCTCCAGATTCGCTTCCCTGGTATTGCGGCTGTTTGCAGGGTGAAGGTGTCATAGACGAGCCAGAGTGTGAGCTCCTGTCACCGCCAGAAATCACTAATGGAAGTCCCAGCACACCCTCTGCCCTCCTCTGCCCCCCCCCCCCCCGCCTCAGAGCAAGGGCACTTAGCACACATGTCAAGTCCAGGATGGAACAAGAAGGACATTCTGGCAGAAGAAAAGAAGGGGGAAAGGACAGCGGTCCATTGCATACGCCTGTGATCCTAATATATACAGTGCCAACTCAAGGTCAGAGTTCACCTGGTTGCCGGGGCAACGGGCTGTTCTCCCCATCACTAGCTCGTTAAAGAGCGGCAGGAATAGGAATAGGTCCGCCAACTGTCCTCATCGTGCTGTGGCCATGTCTGTATGCGACCCCAAGTAATGAGGACCTCCGCCATGACGGGCCGCACACACACACACACACACACACACACACACACACACACACACACACACACACACACACACCACACACAAAAGGAAGATGAAAAGCAGCCGGATTACAAGCTCTTACACACAACAACACCACAAACCAATGAGATACAATATAAATACACACACACACTCAGATTTATCAAAGACTGCAATGCAAGTACATACATACCACAGGTACATGCTCATTTAAGCATAAAGTAGTTAGATGCGCACACACACACACTATCAATGACTGATGCAAGTAAGTGATAAACACAGACATGGATGAGAATGCAGCTATTTCAACTAAGTATTCCACACACAAATACCTCAACAGCATCAATAAACATGCAAAAATGCAGGTAGTACACACCAACACACACACACACACACATCACAAACCACAACACAACACACACACACACACACACATACTGGCTAGGGACCAACACATGCACCACAATAGCTGACAGTATCGGCATCCAACTGAAAAAGTTTTTTAAACAATCATCTTTAAACCTTTAACTTTAAACCTCTAAACGTACCCCCCCCCCACAAAAAAAAAGCTTACAGAGTATGTTGCACGTCTCTGTGGCCTTTTCTCAGCATCAATTAGCATGTTTTGTGCAGCTGAGCATTCCTCTAGTGGGCCGAGGTAAATAAGGAGATGGAAATGAGGTCCGGTGCTCTAATCCCGCCAGGGTGCAGGTCTCACAGTAATCCCCCAAGAGCTGCTTGGCTGGGGCATGCAGAGGGTAATCCAGCCCCCTGGACCCATCCACCAGTCTGCTCGCACAACAAACACACACACATGCACACACACACATGACATAAATGAGAAATAGAGAAATAAAGAGAGTGAGGGAAAGTAGAAACCGCACAAAGCACACGGCGAAAATGCACATTGTGTGTGACAACTCAGAGGCAATGTCTAAAAATTTCATTAGCAAGTGTTCCGGTTATTATTATTTTTTTCATTCTAACTCAGATGAGCTCAATAAAAACGCAACATTTGACAGATTTCCATCCTATAGCAAAAAAAAACTTTATGACCTATTGAAGGAAGTGTCCTGATTAGCTCTGCGATATTCTGAAATATGGTAATGCTTAAGAATAACCAACCAGAGGACTGCTTCGTACTCATTAGGATTATTTGCGTTGAGCCCGATTTTTCACGTGTAGTTTGCATGGTTAGATTGGTTCAGATAAAGTTTATACAGCAATGTTTTGTAACATCCAGGAAGCTAATTTCTTTTTTATTTCTTTTTTATTTATCCTTTTATTAACCAGGTATACCCATTGGATTAAAAATCTCTTTTGCAAGGGAGACCTGGCCAAGATAGGCATCCAAATTACATCACATCATCACATAGTACAAAGACACACACATGAAGCAAAATATGTACTTACAATAAAATCTCAATTAACATGACATGTGAGGGAGTCCAACTCAAAGCTTCTCCATTCTCATCTTAAAATACTCAAAGGAACCAATTTACTAAGTTTCAAGTTCTTCTGCAGCAATTCCATGTAAGGGAGCAGAGTAAGCAAAGGCCTTTTACCCAGCTCGTACTGACACGTGGGACAGAAAACAAGACTACAGCCTGAGAACGGAGAGAGTAATGACCAGTACTTTTCTTCATAAAAAGTGAACATAAATAAGATGGAAGCGCACCAGAATAGCCTTATGTATAAAGTATACCCATGACAAAAGCTCCGTGTGCCAAAGCAGACCACCCTACACGGGAATACAACTCACAGTGATGGGTGCGAACTTTACAATTAGTAATAAATCTCAACGATGATGATAGGCTGCGTCATCATCTGAAGGCATTGAGCAGATGAATGCATATATAGATATCCCATAATCCAGCACAGTTAAAAGTTGTTGCCACTAACCGTTTTAAACATTAAAAGAAAAGCACAGCTTATTTCGAAAGTAAAAACCATTTTAGTCTCAACTTTCTCACTAAGAGTGAACATGAGGCTTAAATGATAGGCAGTAATCAATAACAATACCAAGATACTTAAAGTTGTAACAGTCTGTATTTCACGTCCATCAAGAGTAACCATCGGAACATTCAGTGGCCTGTTCCAAAGGTCTGTGAAAAGCATACATGGGTTTGTCTGCATTGGCACAAGTTCAACTGTAGCAAGTATTTTGGACCAATTAAAGCATTCTGTAAATGTGCAATAGCTGTTTAAGAGAGGGTGCACAGCAGTAAATAACTGTGTCATCTGCATAAAATGAAAGTTGCATCAGACACATGCCGATTAAGTCATATTAAATAGTAATAAAAGAGGCCAATACAGAGCCTGTGGAACCCCTTTAAAAGATTGGTAAAATACCAGATTGAACACCATCATGCTAACACACTGAGTCTGTCACTAAGAAGCTTGAGAACCAGAGACAGTTTTCTTTGAAAACCCCGATTTAAGAAGCCTAATCTTAAAACATCATGTCAACCGTGTCAAAGCTTTTGACAATCAATAAAAAGTGATGCACAGTGCTATTCTTATCACGAGCAACAGAGATATCATTATCACCTTCATTGCAGCTGTGATGGTACTCTGTTTTTTTCTAAAACCTGACTGAACTGGGGATAAATACTGTGCATGCAAGAAGTCTTCATCTGATCTCACCAGGATTCAAGCGTTTTGGCCAAAACAGACAAATTAGAAATTGGTATGTATTATTTAAGTTTGACGGGTCACCCCCTTCAGTATGGACAAACAAAGCAGATTTCCATATTTGGGAATAGTGTGCTCTTTAAAGTAAGGTTAAAAGGTACGTTAGAGGTGTGCTACCAATCAGCAGACTATTTTTAGTAATAGGGTTCTATAAGATCAGGTCCTGGGGGTTTTCAGGAATCAGTCCTTTAGGGCTTTTTGATGTCATCCACTGAAAATGGAGCGAGATTGAAGACACTGTAGTGACTGGTACATCTCTAAAAGATGTCACAGTATAAGGACAGCAGTGTCAAATAAAGAACCCGACTGAATAAAATGCCATTAAAATGATCAATATCTCCAGAGTTGTCATAAACTACTACAGACTCTTCTAATAGAAGAAGGAACATTAATCATCTTGTTGGAGAGAGTAATTTATAGCCTCCCGAATTTTCTGGGGTCATTTAAGGTATTAGTAGTGGCTGACAGATAAAAATCAGATTTTGCTTTCTTATTGGGGAGGAACATTTATTTCTAAGCTGTCTAAAAACAAGCCAATCAGACGAAGAGCCCGATTTTCTTGCTTTAGACCAAGCTAAATTGCGGTCATGAAGAATATCTC
>NC_045737.1:3710948-3711161 GCF_008692095.1 Etheostoma spectabile | reverse complement strand
GGAAAACCAGGGATTATCCCGCCCCTTAACTTTAAATGTCTTTATTGGGGCGTGTTTATTTAGTACTTGCAGAAAACTATCCCGGAAAAAGATCCAAGCTGACTCTACATCGGGAATCAGCTCTATTCTACTCCAATCACAATTAAACAAATCATGGCAAAAGCCCTGTTCATTAAATGTTTTGAGATTCCTCTTACATATTACACGAGGTTT
>NC_045737.1:3710828-3710938 GCF_008692095.1 Etheostoma spectabile | reverse complement strand
AACTTAGTATTCCTTACAGCAGTGATAACGCAGTGGTCACTTAGGTCATTGCAAAAAACACCAAGAGCAGAAAATTTGTGCGGGACATTAGTCAAAATTAAATCAATTAA
>NC_045737.1:3707773-3710818 GCF_008692095.1 Etheostoma spectabile | reverse complement strand
TCATGGCACTTAAGATTTAAACGAGTGGGAGAGTTGATTAACTGTATAAAATTGACAGAATCACAAAATGACTTAAATTCATCTGAGCAAGGTTTCAGCCAGTCCCAGTCCAAGGGCCCTTTAGTTACCCGTACGTATCACACCGCCACCGATATGACGGCTGCAAAAAACGCTCTGGCGCCCCGCCAAAGACGCTTGTCAAAAAGTACGGGGGAAGCGTGTGACGCTTTGGCCCGCTATGACGTGCAGCGGTCTGTTCGGACACAGCGGGAGTTCGCGACACGCCAGCCACGGCACATACACTGACACTAGAAACCTTATAAATTAATATCTATTAAGATCAAGAAAGTTGTATTAAAGTTTGGTCGCAAACGTTGGTCGTTAGCAAGTTTAGCTCGCTCGTTAAGCCGCTGGCCCTGGCCGCTATGGCTCGCTAGTTAGCCCTACTGAGCCATAGCCGGCGTGCGGCAGAAGCGAGCAGCCGCCGGACTATATCTAGTGACCCTGCCGGACTTCACTGTGAGCGGATGTGACCGGCAGGTAGCGTACTTGTTTCCATGTACAAACAACGTTTGTATTATAAACGAAAGTAACCCCAGCAACGGCGATTATGAGCTTGTCATCAGACGAAGGTTTTGGTAGGAACGGGAAGTTTACATCGTAGGTTTCTCAGGATCAGCCAGCGTGACCGGACGTCTATATTCCGATTGGGGATGCGTTATCCGCTGCTGCCGCGAACCGCGTCATAGCTCATTACCATAAAGTGAAAAAATTTCAACTTTCTGATGAAGCTCAAACACGATCAAACGCCCCAAAACGCGACGCCGACAGATTTGCCGACCTTGCAGCTGAGAGAAGCCGGGGCTTCCATTGAAAATGAATGACTTTCCTGGTAACTTTAGACGCTAAAGTCGGTTCTGGCTGGGGTGTGAACGTACGGTACTTGTTGTGGTGTTATAGGCTCCTTCTGCCCTGAGTACTGCATTGCAGACTCTTATCAACTCTTATCAGATTGGCTACTCTGAAATTATTTTGCAGGTGACCTAAACTGGACTGGCTGAAACCTGCTCAGATGATTTAAGTCATTTTGTGATTCTGTCAATTTAACAGTTAATCAACTTCCCACTCGTTAAACTTAAGTGCCATGAGAAATCCACCTTATTGATTTAATTTGACTAATGTCCCGCACAAATTTCTGTTTGGTTTTTGCAGACCTAAGTGACCACTGCGTATCACTGCTAAGGAATCTATTGCCTAATGTAAACCTAATGCATGACGCTGTTTTTCGATGTACTACATGACTCGAAGACTAATATGCTTTACATTAAAGATGTATATGTCTAAAATAATGAACAGGGCTTTTGCCATGAGTTTAATTGTGATTGGAGTAGAATAGAGCTGATCCCGAGTCAGTTGGATCTTTTTCCGGGATAGTTTTCTGCAAGTACTAAAAAAACACGCCCCAATAAGAATTTAAGTTAAGGGCGGGATAATCCTGGTTTTCCTGAGCTTGGAGATATTCTTCATGACCGCATTTAGCTTGGGCAAAGCAAGAAAATCGGGTCTTCGTCTGATTGGCTTTTTAGACAGCTTGAAATAAATGTTCTCCCAATAGAAAGCAAAATCTGATTTTATCTGTCAGCCACTACTATACCTTAAAGACCCCAGAAAATTCTGGAAGGCCATAAAATACTCTCCTAACAAAGAAGTATAATGTTCTTCTTCTATTATGAAAGTCGAGTAGTTATGACAGTGGAGATATTGAATCTTTTTATGAGCATTTTATTCAGTCGGGTTCTTTTTTGACACTGCTGTCCTTATAACTGTGAATCTTGTAGGAGTACCAGTCATACAAAGTGTCTCAATCTCGCTCCTTTCAGTGGATGAACTTCAAAAAGCTAAAAGGACTGAGATCCTGAAAAAACAGGACCTGATCTTATAGAACCCTATTCTTAAAAATAGTGCTGATGTGTAGCACAACCTCTAAAGTACCTTTTTAACCTACTTTAAAGAGCACACTATTCCCAAAATATGGAAATCTGCATTGTTTGTCCATTACTGAAGGGGGACCGTCAAATTAAAAAATTACAACCAATTCTAATTTGTCTGTTTTGGCCAAAACGCTTGAATCCCTGGTGAGTGATCAGATGAAAGATCTTGCATGCACAGGATATTTATCCCCAGTTCAGTCAGGTTTTAGAAAAAAACAGAGTACCCACAGCTGCAATGAAGGTGAAAATGATATCTCTGTTGCTCTGATTATGGAGACATCCTTGACTTTTTGAATTTTTTCGAGTACTACACTAGACTTTTTAGATGTGCTATCCTATTAACTTCTCTTCGATGTACTATAGATGACATTTTTGATGTACTATTAATTATGAAGGTTTTTCGATGTACTATTTATGCTTGTTTTGATGTCACTATGACTGTTTTTCGATTGTAATATCTATGACTTTTTGACTGTTACCGATGTAACTAGCCTAGGACTTTTTAGTGTATCTGTCAAATGACTTTTATGTTTACTTTACTATGAGTGTTTTCGACTTTTGTCAATGATACGGTAATTGACTGTTTTCGACTAGTATTCTATGACTTGTTCGATGTACAATATATGACTTTTTTCGTGTACGATACTATGACCTTTTTCAAAGTATATACTATGAATTTTTTCGATAGTACTTCCATGACTTTGTTTCGATGTTACAATACTTGACTTTTTTGACATTTTTCGATGTAGGTATACTAAGAGTTGATTCGATGTACTATCAAATTTTTCGGTTCAGTGACTGTTTTCTATGAAGTGATACCTCGCCACTTCCGGTTTTCACTTCATGCGGATCGCTATTTCGCGGCTTCGTTGTGCATAGATGACGATTGTTGTTCTTTTTTTTTTGGTGCATGTGCTACTGGGCCATGTATCACGGATCGACTTGAAAAACTGACACTCACTCCCGCGTTACGTCTAAGAGGTCTAGCTGCTTCAAACATGCTGACAGAGATTGGCTTTGCGGTGATGCAGTATTTTGTAGTCATCGCTACTGC
>NC_045737.1:3699495-3707748 GCF_008692095.1 Etheostoma spectabile | reverse complement strand
CCAGCTCCACCTTCACTGCCAAAAATTCCAGCTGCTTACCAATTGATTCTGAATGGACAAACTTCATATTAAATTTAGATTTAGCATAAATAGCAACCCCACCACCCTTTCTTAATCTGTCAGTACGAAACACATTATAACCACCCATTCCAATGTCCATATCAGTGAGGGGATGTTTGCAATGCTGCTAACCTTTGTGGGCTGGCAAAAGAACAGTTGGTGGGTGATGCTTGGAAACACATTGTTAAGTATAATCTTCCAATGTGATAAACAAAGTGCATAACATTCATAGGTTATAATTTACTTAAGTTCTATATAACTATTTGATTATTTCCAATTATTAAATGTATATATGAGCTATGAAAGGGTGGCTATACTCATATGTAACGGTGACCCTCAGTTACACCCTAGTATTTGACATAGAAGGAAATAAAGTAACACACTTCACATGTACACACACCAAACGATTATTAAAGGGGGTGTGGAGCGTGGTGGGGGTAAAATCGATGTTGTTCCCCCAACCTCAGTCCCGGAGAGTTAAACGCTGTTACTCCAGCCGAGTGGCGCCCTCCCTAACCAACCAGCCTACTCTCATTGATTTTTTATTAGCTTCAGCAGTTGATTATTGTCTTCCAATGCACACAGACACACCAAGCCTGCACAGCCTGTCAGCCAAAATCAGGCCCATGAGCCGGCTGCCCAGTGTGCTCTGAGAGCAGCCGTTTAGCAGAATTAAAACTCTTACTAGTCCCACTTCCAGAGGGTGAGTGTAGAGGTGCGTCCATAGCCGCAAAATGCTCTGACAGCAAATCCAACACTCCGCGCGGCCCAGGATGGCACTACGCCTTGAAATTAGTTTGCATTTGCCACATTTAGTCTAACTTTGCCAGACCATCCTCCAAGTGCACCAGAATTACAGTCTGAATCTCCACATAGCATGCACGGATGCGAGGAAACCTGCTCCGGTTTTGGCATTTATTTAAACCAATCAGAGATTCATGGGCGGTGCTAAACCTCCACACGAGCCGCCGCATAATAGTTGTGCAAAAGACCCAGATTGGACAGATAGTCTAGCTAGCTGTCTCAATTGACCTTGCAAGATCTGAGGAGCAAGTCACCATAGTCCTCAAAAATCCTCAAAATTTGGGATTTCCTGCAGCACCGGAGTAATCCCGGAAGTGAAACGTCAATGAATATAGAATAGCAACAGGACTTTGTTATATCGACATTTGGCTAATGTGAAGAAAGAAAAGACAACAAATACAAAAACAAAAAGAGTGTTGAGTTCCATAGTAACACTAAACTATGCACAAATACTGTCTTGTATACAGAACAGGCTTTGACAGATGTCAAATAATCAGCGAGCCTCATCTGTTGTGTACTCTTCAGCCATTGTCGAGAGAACTTCATGTAGCAATGACAGCAGCAACTGTCTGCAGCTCAGTGCAAGCAAAATCAGGAGCTGGTGGTGGATTTGCAAGGGAACTACATCCCCAACATAGTTTGTCCAGTCTTATGGCATTCAGATAGAATCCACCTCCTCACCTCCAGAACCAATCACGTGTGAATGCCTGTGACAGTTGGACACTGCAAACTAATCAGATGCTCTTGCTCTGTTCTCTTTCCTGCAAGTTTTAGAGGCGGTTGGGGAGAATAGCGTAAAAAAATATCAGGCATTGTGTACAAAAACTACACTATCTGCTTATGGAATGCTCTGGGCAGCAGTGGCCTGCTAAGCCGTGTAAGTGTGCCTTCATATCCGTATTCTCATTGTATTGTGGGACAATTGTGTCCGTCAAAAAAACAATACATTTAAAATGGAGGAATTGGGCCCAAAGTGGTACACCTCTCCATCCACCCCCAGAGACCAATTTTTAGTTCAGTTCCAACAGCATTGCTGCTGGCTCAGCGAGGCGCTCCATCCATCATGATGACAGTGTTTGTGGGTGGGAAAGACGGTGAGGGATCACGTCCTTGTTGCTGCACTAGCGACTCCTAGTGGTTGATCAGCTGCTTGTGCAAGGATTGGTGGGGAGGGGTGGTGTAGCTCGGGGTGAGAAAGAAGCCAGCAAGAAAATCTTCGTATCGAAGATAACAAAAAGTTCTAGGCCTTTGGAAAGGTTGTCATATGCAGTTGAAGCTCTTGAATTGCCATCCAACGCTGCGTTTAAAGTTCAATCATTTACACTTCGACCTCGTGGCCTTTGATCTTCAAGGGCATCTGAAGCTAGAAGTATTATGACGTATGCCTGCACTTTGCCTCGCTCTGCGCCCTGCGCACAGCTAACGGCAGCAGTAGACTGTATTCTTCACACTATAATGGTTACTTGCAATTAATCTGTGGTTCGCATACTCGCCAAACCGTAGGGTGGTCTGGTTCCACCTACTTTATTTCAACATCGTTGCCTTTATCGATGAATCCAAATGATGTGTTGTAATTACTATTATTATTTGAAAATAGAACAATTATACTTTATAAACTTTTGTATTCAAAACACGATTGTATCATTGTAAAAAAAGTATCACTGTTCCCCAACTGTCCTAGAAGTTACCTTATGTATTAGTTCTTCAATCTGGTGTTCGTGTGTGGACATTTATTAACCTTACAGTTTAAGCAGTTTAAAGTATGATAATTATAATCATTTAATAAGTATTATTTGAATAAATGAAATTATTGTCTTGTAAATGTCTCCATGCATTCTTTTTTAAAAAAACTTATTTGATACGCTTTCATTGCGCCCGTGATATTCTTGTTTTTTATGCGCTCCGAAATATTCAATTTAGGCGCTTTGGGAAAAAGTTAGCGTTGAGCCCTGGTGAATCAATACATTGCTAGTGCAAGGCTGATATATTTTTATGTGATTGCTTTCTTTGTGTTTTCTGCACATGGCAATACATAATGGTCATATTAGTGGAATATCAGTGTCGGTTTATGAAAAAAACAAATAGGAAATGCGGCAGGTGATGGGATAAAAACTTCAACTTCTACTTTCCGCTTCAATGCCTAGTTTAAGTAACTCATCTCTGAATGAGAAGAAGGAAACACGTGTTTTAAATCATCATAAATCATAGCGACATACAAAACAAAATAAGGACAATAAGGCCAGAGAAAAGATGCTATAATGAAAGATAGTGTGCCTAATCATTGCAAGCATAACCAAGCTTACACACTTTTTCTCCTATGATTCGCTTCCCTGGTATTGCGCTGTGTTTGCAGGTGAAAGGGTCATATGACGAGACAGCAGTGTGAGCTCCTGTCACCCGCCAAAATCACTAATGGAATGTCCCCAGCAACCCCTCCTCGCCCTCCTCTGCCCCCCCCCCCCCCCCCCGCCTTCGAAGCAAGGGCACTGTTAGCACACATGTCAAGTCCAGATGGAACAAGAAGGACATTCTGGCAGAAGAAAAGAAGGGGGAAAAGACCAGCGGTCCATTGCATACGCTGTGATCCTAATATATACAGGTTGCCACCCCCAGGTCAGAGTTCACCCTGGTTGCCGGGCAACGGGCTGTTCTCCCCATCACTAGCTCGTTAAGAGCTTGCAGGAATAGGAATAGGTCCGCCAACTGTCCTCATCGTGCTGTGGCCATGTCTGTATGCGACCCACCAGTAATGAGGACCTCCCCATGACGGCCCATGCACAACACCCACACACACACCCACACACCACACACCACACACACACACCCACACACACACACACACAACACACACACACAACACACCAACACACACACACCACACACACAAACACAAAAGAAGCTGAAAAGCAGCCGATTCACAAGCTCTTACAACACACAAACACCCACAAACCATGAGATACAATATATAATACACACACACACTCAGATTTTCAAGACTGCAATGCAATTACATATCACAGGTACATGCATCTATTAAGCATAAAGTAGTTAGATGCGCACACACACACTATCAATGACTGCCATGCAAGTAAGTGATAAACACAGATCATGGATGAATGCACTATTTCACATAAAGTATTCACACACACAATACATCCCAGCATCAATAAACATGCAAAAATGCAGGTAGGTACCCACCACACAACACACACACACACTACACTCACACACACACACACACACTCTGGCCTAGTGACACACACACTGACCACCACATAGCTGACAGTATCTGGCATCCAACTGAAAAAGTTTTTTTTAAACAACTCATCTTTAAACCTTTACTTTAAACCTCTAACGCTACCCCCCCCCCCCCCACACAAAAAAAAGCTTACAGAGTTAGTGTTGCACGTCTCTGTGGCTTTCTCATCATCAATTAGCATGTTTTTGTGCAGCTGAGCATTTCCTCTAGTGGGCCGAGGTAAATAAGGAGATGGAAATAGTCCGGTGCTTAATCCAGCCAGGGTGCAGGTCTCACAGTAATCCCCCCAAGAGCTGCTTGGCCTGGGGCATGCGAAGGGTAATCCAGCCCCCTGGACCTCATCCACCAGTCTGCTCGCACACACAACCACACACACAGCGCACACACACACATGCACTAATGAAATAGGAAATAAAGAGAGTGAGGGAAAGTAGAAAACCGCACAAAGCACCCACTGGCTGAAAATGCAAACTTGTTGTGACACATCCAGATGGCAATGTCTAAAATTTCATTAGCAAGTGTTCCGGTATTATATATTATTATCTATCTCAGATGAGCTCAATAAACGCACATTTGACAGTTTTCCATCAATATAGCAAAAAAAACTTTATGACCTTTGAAGAAAATGTGTCCTGATTTAGCTCTGCCTGATATTCTGAATATGGTAATGCTTTAGAATAACCAACCAGAGGACTGCTTGCTACTACATTAGGATTATTTGCGTTGGCCCCGATTTTTCACGTGTAGTTTCTGCTTTTAGATTTGGTCTTCAGATATAGTTTATACAGCATGTTTTTGTACATCCGGAAGCAATTTCTTTTTTATTTTTTTTTATTTATCCTTTATTTAAACCAGGTATACCCATTGAGATTAAAAATCTCTTTTGCAAGGGAACCTGGCCAAGATAGGCATCAAAATTACATCACATCATCACATACGTACAAAGACCACACATGAAACCAAATATGTACTTACAATAAAATCTCAATTAAAACATTGACATGTGAGGGAGTCCAACTCAAAGCTTCTCATTCTCATCTTAAAAAACTCAAAGGAACCAATTTACTAAGTTTCAAGTTCTTCTGCAGCAAATTCCATGTAAGGGAGCAGAGTAAGCAAAGGCCTTTTTACCCAGCCTCATTACTGACACGTGGGACAGAAAAACAAGACTACAGCCTGAGAACGGAGAGAGTAATACCAGTACTTTTCTTCATAAAAAGTGAACTAAATAGATGGAAGCGCACCAAGAATAGCCTTATGTAATAATGTATACCAATGACAAGCCTCCGTTGTAGCCAAAGCAAACCACCTACACGGAATACAACTCACAGTGATGGGTGGAACTTTACAATTAGTATAATCTCAACGATGCCTTATAGGCTGCGTCAATCATCTGAAGGCTTGAGCAGATGAATGCATATATAGTATGTCACCATAATCCAGCACAGTTAAAAAAGTTGTGCCCAAACCGTTTTTTAACATTAAAAAAAAGCACAGCTATTCGAAAGTAAAAACCCATTTTAGTCTCAACTTTCTCACTAGAGATGAACATAGGCTTAAATGATAGGCAGTCATCAATAACAATACCAAGATACTTATAAGTTGTACCAGTCGTATTTCACGTCCATCAAGAGTACCCACTGAGGAACATTCAGTGGCCTGTTCCAAAGGTCTGTGAAAAGCATACATTTGGTTTTGTCTGCATTGAGCACATGTCAACTGTAGCAAAGTATTTTGGACCACATTAAAAGCATTCGGTAATGTGCAATAGCTGTTTAAGAGAGGGTGCACAGCAGTAAATACTGTGTCATCTGCTAAAAATGAAAGTTGCATCAGACACATGCCGATTAAGATCATTTATATAATAGTAAATAAAAGAGGCCTAATACAGAGCCTTGTGGAACCCCTTTAAAGATTGGTAAATACCAATTGAACACCATCATGCTTAACAACTGAGTTCTGTCACTAAGATAGCTTGAGACCAAGAGACGTTTTTCTTTGAAAACCCCGATTTAAGAAGCCTAATCTTTAAAACATCTGGTCAACCGTGTAAAAAGCTTTTGACAATCAATAAAAAGTGATGCACAGTGCACTTTCTTATCACGAGCAACAGAGATATCATTTAACCCCTTCATTGCGCTGTGATGGTACTCTGTTTTTTTCTAAAACCTGACTGAACTGGGGATAATATCCTGTGCATGCAAGAAGTCTTTCATCTGATCATCACCAGGATCAAGCGTTTTGGCCAAAACAGACAAATTAGAATTGGTATGTAATTATTTAAGTTTGACGGGTCACCCCCTTTCAGTAATGGACAAACAAATGCAGATTTCCATATTTTGAATAGTGTTGCTCTTTAAAGTAGGTTAAAAGGTACGTTAGGGTTGTGCTACACAATCAGCAGCTATTTTTAAGTAATGGGTTCTATAAGATCAGGTCCCTGGGGGGTTTTCAGGAATCAGTCCTTTTAGGGCTTTTTGAATGTCATCCACTGAAAATGGAGCGGATTGAAGACACTTGTAGTGACTGGTACACTCTCCAGATGTCACAGTATAAGGACAGCAGTGTCAAATAAAGAACCCGACTGAATAAAATGCTCATTAAAAGATTCAATATCTCCAGCGTGTCATAAACTACTACAGACTCTTTCATAATAGAAGAAGAACATTAATACTATCTTTGTTAGAGGAGAGTAATTTTATAGCCTTCCAGAATTTCTGGGTCATTTAAGGTATTAGTAGTGCTGACAGATAAAAATCAGATTTTGCTTTCTTATTGGGGAGGAACATTTATTTCTAAGCTTTCTAAAAACAGCCAATCAGACAAAGGCCCGATTTTCTTGCTTTAGACCAAGCTAAATTGGCGGTCATGAAGAATATCTCCAAGCTCAGAGGAAAACCAGGGATTATCCCGCCCTAACTTTAAATGTCTTTATTGGGGCGTGTTTATTTAGTACTTGCAGAAAACTACCCGGAAAAAGATCCAAGCTGACTCTACACGGGAATCAGCTCTATTCTACTCCAATCACCAATTAAACAAATCATGGCAAAAGCCCTTTTCATTAATGTTTTGAGATTCCTCTTACATAACACGAGGTTTACATTTAGGCAACTTAGTATTCCTTACAGCAGTGATAACGCAGTGGTCCCTTAGGTCATTGCAAAAAACACCAAGAGCAGAAAATTTTGCGGGACTTAGTCAAAATTAATCAATTAAGGTGGATTTCTCATGGCACTAAGTTAAGCGAGTGGAGAGTTGATTACTGTATAAATTGCCAGAATCACAAAATGACTTAAATTCATCTGGGCAAGGTTTCAGCCAGTCCCAGTTTAGGTCACCTGCTTAAATAATTTCAGAGTAGTCCAATCTGGTAAGAGTTGATAAGAGTCTCGCAATGCAGTACTCAGGGCAGAAGGAGGCCTATAACACCCAACAACAGTAACATAAAGCCCTTGGCCACTCCACCTTCACTGCCAAAATTCCAGCTGCTTACCAATTGATTCTGAATGGACAAACTTTCATATTAAATTTAGATTTAGCATAAATAGCAACCCACCACCCTTTCTTTCTGTCAGTACGAAACACATTATAACCACCCATTCCAATGTCCATATCAGTGATTGATTTTGTCAGCCAGGTTTCAGACAGCCACACATATCCGCATCCTTAAATTCACCCAATTCTAAGCAATCCATTTTGGGTAACAAACTGTGGACATTTAGGTGAATTACACTCAAACCAGACATGGATTTCACATCAGACGGCAATGAAACACTGCAACTCAGGGCCTGGATTTGGCTGCACATTACCAGATAAAAACACATAGAGATTAACCATCTCTGTTTACCATCAGTATACAAAAGATCTGTAGAGTTTTTAAAATGGAGTACCAGTAATGTCTGTCTCAAATGCAAAAAGTCATTTAAAATCAAAAGATTTTGAAGCTGAAGAATATCTCTGGGTAGAAACCAGGCTAAATTTAAGTCCTCTGCCAACTCTTTTGGCAATTGAGGGGAATGCACAAAGGCTGAACAGTTGAATCCATGGGCTATGTTCCAAAGAGCCTAAATGTGTAAGATGTACTCACCCGTGTAAATCACTTGATCTTAGATTTTGCACAACAATGAGCA
>NC_045737.1:3689603-3699470 GCF_008692095.1 Etheostoma spectabile | reverse complement strand
TCATGGCCATTCATTGATTGATTTTGTCAGCCAGGTTTCAGACAGCACAACAATCCGCATCCGTTAAATTCACCCAATTCTAAGCAGATCCATTTGGGTACAAACTGGGGACATTTAGGTGAATTACACTCAAACCAGACATGGATTTCACATCAGACGGCAATGAATACACTGCAACTCAGGGCCTGGATTTGGCTGCACATTACCAGATAAAAACAACAAAGAATTTAACCATCTCTGTTTACCATCAGTATACAAAAGATCTGTAGAGTTTTAAATGAGAGTACCAGTATGTTCTGTCGTCAAATGCAAAAATAGTCATTAAATCAAAAGATTTTGAAGCTGAGAGATATCTCTGGGTAGAAACCAGGTAAATTAAGTCCCCTGCCAACTCTTTTGGCAATTGAGGGGAATGCACAAGGCTGAACAGTTGAATCCATGGGCTATGTCCAAAGAGCCATAAATGTTTAAGATGTACCACCCATTGGAAATCACTTGACTTCTAGATTTTGCACAAACAATGAGCAAGCAGCATTAAAAGAAAAGCCATGTTAGCAGAGTGTTTGCAAAACCGAATGAGCTACGGCCTCAGATCCACCAGAGCCTGGTTGGCTGGCTGCTGGGGCCTAAGAAGCTGCAAACCCAAGATCCAAGTGAGGCCTGGAAGCTAGCAAGCCACAGTGCCAAGCATGCACCTAGAGATAGTAACTGGGCTTCTAGGCCTGAAGCCTAGAGAGTTAGCTGGACTGCTAAGCCTAGAGGGTCTACCAGGGCCTCACGATCCAAGTGAAGCCAGTAAGATGAAGCTGGCTGCTAGGTCCGGAAGGCTAGGAGGGCCTCAAATCCAAGCAGAGCCAGGAGGTGGTAACTGGGTGTTAGGCCGGAGTCTCAGATGGTAGCTGGACTGTAGGGCCAACAGAGCCTCAGAATTCAGGTAGAGCCAGGAGACGAAGCTTTTCTGCAGCGACGTAGTCCATAGTCTAATAAAAATACTTATCTAGCCAAGAGCTCAATCATGGAATCCCCAAAAAATTTCTCCATATATGAGATAAAAGCAAACAAATAGAATAAATGATGTAGATAAAAGTGACAAACCCATCAGACCTACTGCCTGCCTGCATGCTTCCAATCAATCGTGCCATCTTATCATCAATTTCTTTAGAGAGTGATTATCGAAAGAGGGTGTATAGAGAGTAATACCGTCTAGTAATGAGATACATCGAAAAAAGTCATATATATACTCGAAAAAGTCATAGAATACTAGATCGGAACAACGTCAATTACCGTACATGGAAAAAGTCAAAATCATAGTAAAGTACATCAAAAGTCACAAGACATTTTTTTTTTTTTATAGTAATTGAAAAAAGTCGTAATATAGTCCTGAAAAAGTCAAAAAAAGCAGCATTAAAAGAAAAGCCATGTTAGCAGAGGATGTTAGCAAAACCCGAATGAGCTGACAGGGCCTCAGGATCCACGCAGAGCCATGTTGGCTGGGCTGCTGGGGCCTAGAGAAGCTAGCAGAACCTCAAGATCCAAGTGAGGCCCAGCTCTCAACCCTGCTACCATATCTAGGCTTCAGGCCCTAGCAGCCCAGGTTACTATCTCTAGGTGCGGTTTGGATCTGTGGCCTTGCTAGCCTTTCCAGGCCTCACTTGGATCTGAGGTTCTGTAGCTTCTCTAGGCCCCAGCAGCCCAGCCAACATGGCTCTGCGTGGATCTGAGGCCCTGTCAGCTCATTCGGGTTTTGCTAACATCCTCTGCTAACATGGCTTTTCTTTTAATGCTGCTTTGCTCATTGTTTGTGCAAAATCTAAGATCAAGTGATTTACACTGGGTGAGTACATCTTACAACATTTATGGCTCTTTGGACATAGCCCATGGATTCAACTGTTCAGCCTTTGTGCATTCCCCTCAATTGCCAAAAGAGTTGGCAGAGGACTTAAATTTAGCCTGGTTTCTACCCAGAGATATTCTTCAGCTTCAAAATCTTTTGATTTTAAATGACTATTTTGCATTTGACGACAGACATTACTGGTACTCTCATTTTAAAAACTCTACAGATCTTTTGTATACTGATGGTAAACAGAGATGGTTAATATTCTTATGGTTGTTTTTATCTGGTAATGTGCAGCCAAATCCAGGCCCTGAGTTGCAGTGTATTTCATTGCCGTCTGATGTGAAATCCATGTCTGGTTTGAGTGTAATTCACCTAAATGTCCACAGTTTGTTACCCAAAATGGATTGCTTAGAATTGGGTGAATTTAAGGATGCGGATATGTGTGGCTGTCTGAAACCTGGCTGACAAAATCAATCACTGATATGGACATTGGAATGGGTGGTTATAATGTGTTTCGTACTGACAGAAAGAAAGGGTGGTGGGTTGCTATTATGCTAAATCTAAATTTAATATGAAGTTTGTCCATTCAGAATCAATTGGTAAGCAGCTGGAATTTTGGCAGTGAAGGTGGAGTGGCCAAGGGCCTTTATGTTACTGTTGTTGGGTGTTATAGGCCTCCTCTGCCCTGAGTACTGCATTGCGAGACTCTTATCAACTCTTACCAGATTGGACTACTCTGAAATTATTTAAGCAGGTGACCTAAACTGGGACTGGCTGAAACCTTGCCCAGATGAATTTAAGTCATTTTGTGATTCTGGCAATTTTATACAGTAATCAACTCTCCACTCGCTTAACTTAGTGCCATGAGAAATCCACCTTAATTGATTAATTTTGACTAAGTCCCGCAAAATTTTCTGCTCTTGGTGTTTTTTGCAATGACCTAAGGGACCACTGCGTTATCACTGCTGTAAGGAATACTAAGTTGCCTAAATGTAAACCTCGTGTTATGTAAGAGGAATCTCAAAACATTAATGAAAAGGGCTTTTGCCATGATTTGTTTAATTGGTGATTGGAGTAGAATAGAGCTGATTCCCGTGTAGAGTCAGCTTGGATCTTTTTCCGGGTAGTTTTCTGCAAGTACTAAATAAACACGCCCCAATAAAGACATTTAAAGTTAGGGCGGGATAATCCCTGGTTTTCCTCTGAGCTTGGAGATATTCTTCATGACCGCCAATTTAGCTTGGTCTAAAGCAAGAAAATCGGGCCTTTGTCTGATTGGCTGTTTTTAGAAAGCTTAGAAATAAATGTTCCTCCCCAATAAGAAAGCAAAATCTGATTTTTATCTGTCAGCACTACTAATACCTTAAATGACCCAGAAATTCTGGAAGGCTATAAAATTACTCTCCTCTAACAAAGATAGTATTAATGTTCTTCTTCTATATGAAAGAGTCTGTAGTAGTTTATGACACGCTGGAGATATTGAATCTTTTAATGAGCATTTTATTCAGTCGGGTTCTTTATTTGACACTGCTGTCCTTATACTGTGACATCTGGAGAGTGTACCAGTCACTACAAGTGTCTTCAATCCGCTCCATTTTCAGTGGATGACATTCAAAAAGCCCTAAAAGGACTGATTCCTGAAAACCCCCCAGGGACCTGATCTTATAGAACCCATTACTTAAAAATAGCTGCTGATTGTGTAGCACAACCCTAACGTACCTTTTAACCTACTTTAAAGAGCAACACTATTCAAAATATGGAAATCTGCATTTGTTTGTCCATTACTGAAAGGGGGTGACCCGTCAAACTTAAATAATTACATACCAATTCAATTTGTCTGTTTTGGCCAAAACGCTTGATCCTGGTGATGATCAGATGAAAGACTTCTTGCATGCACAGGATATTATCCCCAGTTCAGTCAGGTTTTAGAAAAAAACAGAGTACCATCACAGCGCAATGAAGTGGGTAAATGATATCTCTGTTGCTCGTGATAAGAAGTGCACTGTGCATCACTTTTTATGATTGTCAAAAGCTTTTTGACACGTTGACCAGATGTTTTAAAGATTAGGCTTCTTAAATCGGGGTTTTCAAAGAAACGTCTCTTGGTCTCAAGCTATCTTAGTGACAGAACTCAGTGTTAAGCATGATGGTGTTCATTGGTATTTACCAATCTTTAAAGGGGTTCCACAAGGCTCTGTATTAGGCCTCTTTTATTACTATTATATAAATGATCTTAATCGGCATGTGTCTGATGCAACTTTCATTTTTAGCAGATGACACAGTATTTACTGCTGTGCACCCTCTCTTAAACAGCTATTGCACATTACAGAATGCTTTTAATGTGGTCCAAAATACTTTGCTACAGTTGACATGTGCTCAATGCAGACAAAACCAAATGTATGCTTTTCACAGACCTTTGGAACAGGCCACTGAATGTTCCTCAGTGGGTACTCTTGATGGACGTGAAATACGACTGGTACAACTTATAAGTATCTTGGTATTGTTATTGATGACTGCCTATCATTTAAGCCTATGTTCATCTTAGTGAGAAAGTTGAGACTAAAATGGGTTTTTACTTTCGAATAGCTGTGCTTTTTTTTAATGTTAAAAAACGGTTTGGGCACAACTTTTTTAACTGTGCTGGATTATGGTGATCATACTATATATGCATTCATCTGCTCAAGCCTTCAGATGATTGACGCAGCCTATAAGGCATCGTTGAGATTATACTAATTGTAAAGTTCACCCATCACTGTGAGTTGTATTCCCGTGTAGGGTGGTTTGCTTTGGCTACAACGGAGGCTTGTCATTGGTATACATTATTACATAAGGCTATTCTTGGTGCGCTTCCATCTATTTAGTTCACTTTTTATGAAGAAAAGTACTGGTATTACTCTCTCCGTTCTCAGGCTGTAGTCTTGTTTTTCTGTCCCACGTGTCAGTAATGAGGCTGGGTAAAAAGGCCTTTGCTTACTCTGCTCCCTTACATGGAATTTGCTGCAGAAGAACTTGAAACTTAGTAAATTGGTTCCTTTGAGTTTTTTAAGATGAGAATGAGAAGCTTTGAGTTGGACTCCCTCACATGTCAATGTTTTAATTGAGATTTTATTGTAAGTACATATTTGGTTTCATGTGTGGTCTTTGTACGTATGTGATGATGTGATGTAATTTTGATGCCTATCTTGGCCAGGTTCCCTTGCAAAAGAGATTTTTAATCTCAATGGGTATACCTGGTTTAAATAAAGGATAAATAAAAAAAAATAAAAAAGAAATTGCTTCCGGATGTACAAAAACATGCTGTATAAACTATATCTGAAGACCAAATCTAAAAGCAGAAACTACACGTGAAAAATCGGGCCAACGCAAATAATCCTAATGTAGTAAGCAAGCAGTCCTTGGTTGGTTATTCTAAAGCATTACCATATTTCAGAATATCAGGCAGAGCTAAATCAGGACACATTTTCTTCAAAGGTCATAAGTTTTTTTTGCTATATTGATGGAAAACTGTCAAATTGCGTTTATTGAGCTCATCTGAGATATGAATAATAATATATAATACCGGAACACTTGCTAATGAAATTTTAGACATTGCCATCTGGATGTGTCACAACAAGTTTGCATTTTCAGCCAGTGGGTGCTTTGTGCGGTTTTCTACTTTCCCTCACTCTCTTTATTTCCTATTTCATTAGTGCATGTGTGTGTGTGCAGCTGTGTGTGTGGTTGTGTGTGCGAGCAGACTGGTGGATAGGTCCAGGGGGCTGGATTACCCTTCTGCATGCCCCAGGCCAAGCAGCTCTTGGGGGATTACTGTGAGACCTGCACCCTGGCTGGATTAAGCACCGGACTATTTCCATCTCCTTATTTACCTCGGCCCACTAGAGGAAATGCTCAGCTGCACAAAAACATGCTAATTGATGATGAGAAAGCCACAGAGACGTGCAACACTAACTCTGTAAGCTTCTTTTTTGTGTGGGGGGGGGGGGGGTAGCGTTAGAGGTTTAAAGTAAAGGTTTAAAGATGAGTTGTTTAAAAAAAACTTTTTCAGTTGGATGCCAGATACTGTCAGCTATGTGGTGGTCAGTGTGTGTGTCACTAGGCCAGATGTGTGTGTGTGTGTGTGAGTGTAGTGTGTGTGTGTGTTGTGTGGTGGGTACCTACCTGCATTTTTGCATGTTTATTGATGCTGGGATGTATTGTGTGTGTGAATACTTTATGTGAAATAGTGCATTCATCCATGATCTGTGTTTATCACTTACTTGCATGGCAGTCATTGATAGTGTGTGTGTGCGCATCTAACTACTTTATGCTTAATAGATGCATGTACCTGTGATATGTAATTGCATTGCAGTCTTGAAAATCTGAGTGTGTGTGTGTATTATATATTGTAGTCTCATGGTTTGTGGGTGTTTGTGTGTTGTAAGAGCTTGTGAATCGGCTGCTTTTCAGCTTCTTTTGTGTTTGTGTGTGTGGTGTGTGTGTGTTGGTGTGTTGTGTGTGTGTGTTGTGTGTGTGTGTGTGTGGGTGTGTGTGTGTGGTGTGTGGTGTGTGGGTGTGTGTGTGGGTGTTGTGCATGGCCGTCATGGGGAGGTCCTCATTACTGGTGGGGTCGCATACAGACTGGCCACAGCACGATGAGGACAGTTGGCGGACCTATTCCTATTCCTGCAAGCTCTTAACGAGCTAGTGATGGGGAGAACAGCCCGTTGCCCGGCAACCAGGGTGAACTCTGACCTGGGGGTGGCAACCTGTAATATTAGGATCACAGCGTATGCAATGGACCGCTGGTCTTTTCCCCCTTCTTTTCTTCTGCCAGAATGTCCTTCTTGTTCCATCCTGGACTTGACATGTGTGCTAACAGTGCCCTTGCTCGAAGGCGGGGGGGGGGGGGGGGGGCAGAGGAGGGCGAGGAGGGGTTGCTGGGACATTCCATTAGTGATTTTGGCGGGTGACAGGAGCTCACACTCTGTCTCGTCATATGACCCTTTCACCTGCAAACACAGCGCAATACCAGGGAAGCGAATCATAGGAGAAAAAGTGTGTAAAGCTTGGTATGCTTGCAATGATTAGGCACACTATCTTTCATTATGCATCTTTTCTCTGGCCTTATTTGTCCTTATTTTGTTTTGTATGTCGCTATGATTTATGATGATTTAACAAACGTGTTTCCTTCTTCTCATTCAGAGATGAGTTACTTAAACTAGGCATTGAAGCGGAAAGTAGAAGTTGAAGTTTTTATCCCATCACCTGCCGCATTTCCTATTTGTTTTTTTCATAAACCGAACACTGATATTCCCTAATATGACCATTATGTATTGCCATGTGCAGAAAACACAAAGAAAGCAATCAGCATAAAATATATCAGCTTGCACTAGCAATGTATTGATCAACCAGGGCTCAACGCTAACTTTTTCCCAAGCGCCTAAATTGAATATTTCGGAGCGCATAAACAAGAATATCACGGGCGCAATGAAAGCGTATCAAATAAGTTTTTTTAAAAAAGAATGCATGGAGACATTTACAAGACAAGTAATTTCATTTATTCAAATAATACTTATTAAATGATTATAATTATCATACTTTAAACTGCTTAAACTGTAAGGTTAATAATGTCACACACACAGACCACCAGATTGAAGAACTAATACATAAGGTAACTTCTATGGACAGTTGGGGAACAGTGATACTTTTTTTACAATGATACAATCGTGTTTTGAATACAAAAGTTTATAAAGTATAATTGTTCTATTTTCAAATAATAATAGTAATTACAACACATCATTTGGATTCATCGATAAAGGCAACGATGTTGAAATAAAGTAGGTGGAACCAGACCCACCCTACGGTTTGGCGAGTATGCGAAACCACAGATTAATTGCAATAACCATTATAGTGTGAATAATACAGTCTACTGCTGCCGTTAGCTGTGCGCAGGGCGCAGAGCGAGGCAAAAGTGCAGGCATACGTCATATACTTCTAGCTTCAGATGCCCCTTGAAGATCAACAGGCACGAGGTCGAAGTGTAAATGATCTGAACTTTAAACGCAGCGTTGGATGGCAATTCAAGAGCTTCAACTGCATTGACAACCTTTCCAAAGGGCCTAGAACTTTTTGTTATCTTCGATACGAAGATTTTCTTGCTGCTTCTTTCTCACCCCGAGCTACACCACCCCCTCCCCCACATCCTTGCACAAGCAGCTGATCAACCACTAGGAGTCGCTAGTGCAGCAACAAGACGTGATCCCTCACCGTCTTTCCCACCCACAAACACTGTCATCATGATGGATGGAGCGCCTCGCTGAGCCAGCAGCATGCTGTTGGAACTGAACTAAAAATTGGTCTCTGGGTGTGGATGGGAGGTGTACCACTTTGGGCCCAATTCCTCCATTTTAAATGTATTGTTTTTTGACGGACACAATTGTCCCACAATACAATGAGAATACGGATATGAAGGCACACTTACACGGCTTAGCAGGCCACTGCTGCCCAGAGCATTCCATAAGCAGATGAGGTAGTTTTTGTACACAATGCCTGATATTTTTTTACGCTATTCTCCCCAACCGCCTCTAAAACTTGCAGGAAAGAGAACAGAGCAAGAGCATTGATTAGTTTGCAGTGTCCAACTTCACAGGCATTCACACGTGATTGGTTCTGGAGGTGAGGAGGTGGATTCTATCTGAATGCCATAAGACTGGACAAACTATGTTGGGGATGTAGTTCCCTTGCAAATCCACCACCAGCTCCTGATTTTGCTTGCACTGAGCTGGCAGACAGTTGCTGCTGTCATTGCTACATGAAGTTCTCTCGACAATGGCTGAAGAGTACACAACAGATGAGGCTCGCTGATTATTTGACATCTGTCAAAGCCTGTTCTGTATAAAGACAGTATTTGTGCATAGTTTAGTGTTACTATGGAACTCAACACTCTTTTTGTTTTTGTATTTGTTGTCTTTTCTTTCTTCACATTAGCCAAATGTCGATATAACAAAGTCCTGTTGCTATTCTATATTCATTGACGTTTCACTTCCGGGATTACTCCGGTGCTGCAGGAAATCCCAAATTTTGAGGATTTTTGAGGACTATGGTGACTTGCTCCTCAGATCTTGCAAGGTCAATTGAGACAGCTAGCTAGACTATCTGTCCAATCTGGGTCTTTTGCACAACTATTATGCGGCGGCTCGTGTGGAGGTTTAGCACCGCCCATGAATTCTGATTGGTTTAAATAAATGCCAAAACCGGAGCAGGTTTCCTCGCATCCGTGAATGCTATGTGGGATTCAGACTGTAATTCTGGTGCACTTTGGAGGATGGTCTGCAAAGTAGACTAAATGTGGCAAATGCAAAACTAATTTCAAGGCGTAGTGCCATCCTGGCCGCGCGGAGTGTTGGATTGCTGTCAGAGCATTTTGCGGCTTGACGCACCTCTACACTCACCCTCTGGAAGGGGACTAGTAAGAGTTTTAATTCTGCTAACGGCTGCTCTCGAGCACACTGGGCAGCGGCTCATGGGCCTGATTTATGTGCTGACAGGCTGTGCAGGCTTGGTGTGTTCTGTGTGCATTGGAAGGACAATAATCACTGCTGAAGCTAATAAAAAATCAATGAGAGTGAGGCTGGTTGGTTTAGGGAGGGCGTCCACTCGGCTGGAGTTAACAGCGTTTAACTCTCCGGGACTGAGGTTGGGGGAACAACATCGATTTTACCCCCACCACGCTCCACACCCCCTTTAATAATCGTTTGGTGTGTGTACATGTGAAGTGTGTTACTTTATTTCCTTCTATGTCAAATACTAGGGTGTAACTGAGGGTCACCGTTACATATGAGTATAGCCACCCTTTCATAGCTCATATATACATTTAATAATTGGAAATAATCAAATAGTTATATAGAACTTAAGTAAATTATAACCTATGAATGTTATCCACTTTGTTTATCACATTGGAAGATTATACTTAACAATGTGTTTCCAAGCATCACCCACCCACTGTTCTTTTGCCAGCCACACAAAGGTTAGCCAGCATTGCAAACATCCCC
>NC_045737.1:3689456-3689578 GCF_008692095.1 Etheostoma spectabile | reverse complement strand
TAGAGAAGGAGGTTGGTAGCTAGGCTGTTAGGGCCTGAAGCCTAGAGATGGTAGCTGGACTGCCAAGGCCTAGAGGGGCTACCAGGGCCTCACGATCCAAGTAGAGCCAGAAGATGGAAGCT
>NC_045737.1:3689262-3689434 GCF_008692095.1 Etheostoma spectabile | reverse complement strand
CTAGGAGGGCCTCAATATCCAAGCAGAGCCAGGAGGTGGTAGCTGGGTTGTTAAGGCCAGGAGTCTCAAGATGGTAGCTGGACTGCTAGGGCCAACAGAGCCTCAGAATTCAGGTAGAGCCAGGAGACGGAAGCTTTTCTGCAGCGACGTAGTCCATAGTCTAATAAAAAAT
>NC_045737.1:3676781-3689252 GCF_008692095.1 Etheostoma spectabile | reverse complement strand
TTCATCTAAAAGCCAAAGAGCTCAATCATGGAATCCGCCAAAAAATTTCTCCATATATGAGTATAAAAGCAAACAAAATAAATATATAAATAGAATAAATGAGTGTAGATAAAAGTGACAAACACACATCAGACCATACATGCTGCCATACATGCTGCCATACATGCTGCCATCTTGGATCATCATTTACTTTAAGAGAGCTGATGTACAAGATGGTGTTGTGTTTAATACCGTCAGATGTTGAGATACATCCCCATTTCTGCATGGAAAAACACCAGTGAGCACAGATAAACCTGTATCCATTGAACATCCTGTAGCACTGCAGTAACTAGTGTTTTTTTAAATCGATACTTTTCCCCTATAATCTATCAGGTGAAAAGAAATTTCACCTGAACTTTCTTCTTTTTTTTAAAAACGGTACAGCTGACAGCGACTCCATCATGGTTGTTTTCCTACAAAACATACCAAAATTAGAAAATGTAGAAAAGCCATGTTATGTTCTTCTTTATAATTAAAATAAATGTCAGACTGACTGACATGTGATGTAAATTCTTCTTAGAATTTTTTTTTAGAAATGTCTCATCATATATTGTCTCTAGAGGTGTATCATTCAACTGTAATTTTTGTTGAAGAAGGAAAGGAAAATCAATTTGGCACCCATGAATCATGAAAGAATCAAATCGGGACAAAAGCATTGTCCCAGCCCTAGCAGTGACTGATGTCCTTGTCCTGCCGCCTGTTGATTGTACAGTTGTCTCCTTGGTTTCATATTCATTGACCCACTGTCACCTGAGGCAGCTGACTGTAGGATCCGTCCATTGTCCACAGGGTTGGAGGCATAGTGGGCAGGCCTGGGGGGCAAACCCATCGCAGGAGGTGGATGATGTGGCTCAGGGAAGGCCGGCTTTACCTACGTGCATTAGCCGGCTGGAGAGCAGGCATGTGCCTCAAGGCAGTGTAACAAATAGTGTAAAAAATTTCCATATGGCTCTCACAGGGCCAGCATGCTGTCTGTCTGCTTAAACACCTAAACAGCAAAACAACAGCGTGTGACAGTCAAACACACATGCACAAATATTTAAGGTGCTTTTGCTCTTGTGGACATGCTAATCTGTACATACAGGACACTCACACATATCCATGATACACACATGCATGCACCTTTTATTGACTTTTGCACAACAGCCAGATCGCTGCTTAACATCAAAAGAATTATTCATTTTTGCGGGGAATTTTAACCTGCTCCCTTCCACCTTTCGAGGCCAATTAGTACCTGTGGTGTAATGAGGCTCGACAGCATGTGAATGTTCCACATAATTAACACAAATGGCATTAAGCAACTGTGGTGCAGTTTCTCAGTGAAAAAAAAAAGATCGTAAGTCTGTCAGGTTGATGCAGGCCCATGTTGCATTGCATTATTGTAACCAATTCACAAATCGAGACACGGAACGGATCACATTGACTTTTGCCTGACATGTTGTGGGTGAGTGAGTGCGTGTGCAGATTTGTCAGGTTAGTGAGCGATGTGTGTAAGTATGTACGTTGTGTGATTGTGTGTTTGTGGTCCGTGGAGAGGTGGTGTGACTGCGCTGACATGTGTCCGACAGCATGGCTCGCTCCTGGGCCTCTCTCTCACACTCCACTGGCCTGGCTCCCCTGAGCTCCATGCATAATGCAGAGGGCCGGAGACTCTGCCCCGCATGATAATGTGCGTGTACAGTACATGCCTGCTGTGTGTTGTGTGTGCTGTGTGACAGCAGGGGAGAGCTAACTGGCATGGCTTTTCCAGCATAACAGTGTGTGTGTGTGTGTGTGTGTGTGTGTGTGTACAGTTAGCATGTAATCCACATAGCATGCACTTATACAATGTAATAACGTGTTTTATTCAGCACACAGTAGGCTTGCATAATAAACTGAAACAGATCAGAAAAGAATGATATAAGGCAGAGCTACATATGGCTGTGTGTGTGTGTGTGTGTGTGTGTGTGTGTGTGTGTGTGTGTGTGTGTGTGTCCACCCCGTACACTGTCAGAATAATGGAGGAGGCTTCCGAAACTGAAAAGTGAAGCTAACGCATAAGTGCCTTGAATCTGCATTCTATCTAATTTCCAGCAGGGGACGACTCCACTGGCTGCAAAAAGAAGTATGAGTCTATGAGAAAGTGGCCCTACTGCTCACTTGATTCATTACCTCAGGAAACATTTTCATGAGTATATGCTCTCAATTGCTTGTTTCAAGTCTTTCTCAATACAACACGATGTCAATCACAACAATTAGTAATGCTAACCATGGCCCTGTGTATTGAATAATAGCTGTGAAATTGTTTTGGGTGTTGTCCATGATTTCATCTTAAACATTGGTCATCTCACTGTGTGTTTTCACTTCATCAAAGTTAATTAGAACATTATGGTCGCCTAAAAATGTCTTGTTCAGCCAACCAAGCTGGTAACTTGAGTCAGGTATGGCTGCAGCCTGGAGACCTCCCATCTCTAGGCTCCCGTTTTATTCCCCCCCTGTGCCGTCCCCAAGCTTTGACTTTTCAAAATAAAAGCTTGCGTCTGGTCCGCTATGTCTTTGTACTTTGGTGTTTTGGATGTTTTTGAACCAAACAGTTTGGCAATTATGCTAATAAATGCAGTTATTTTGTAAGCAGATGTCTTAGTTACAACACGATGGAACTAGGAAAGCAGTTTTGTGTTTATATATGCGGGCGGGATTATTCAGTTTGGGAAATCCCACAGTCTTTACAAGCTATTGCTCAAATTGTCTGGCTGACTAAACAGGAGGGGCGAGAAATCCCGTCTGTTTTTGTTTTTTTTATATTAAAAGAGCAAATTGAATACAGGTTGATTATGACTTATTTTGTTTTATAATCACAATATTACACTTGAGGAGGCTACTTTTCTTACTGTATTTTATCTGTTTTTGATTTCTTGATCGTTTTCAACTGTTCCTCAATGTTTTATCTATTGCACTGAATTGCCTTGTGCTATTCAAATAAAGCTGCTTTACCTTGCCTATACTTTGGACCTCGAAATTAAACCCTCTCATGTAATATGGCTTAAACAACAGTCAACGTTAAACGCTGATGCAGTTTTAAATGGTTTGGGATTTCAGAAAGGAGGAGGTTAACCAATATTATATTAATCCTATTTTTGTTGTCAAATTTCATATCCACAAATGCAGTTTTCAAAATTCTAGAAGATTTAAAAGATTTAACCTTTAATAAAATATTGGTTACCTTTCTCCTATCTAAATTTGAGATATCAGATCCCCTTCTACCAGGAGGCATGACAATCTTTTTCTTGTAGCCTACTCTTCTGGTCTCATATGTTATAATTGTAAAAATGTATTAATTTTAGTATGATGTGGGTGTCTTCATTGTTGAGATATATTTTTTCACTTAGCTTGTGTTTTTATGTTACGCTTGTCCTGTTTTTACTGCAAATAAAGCATTTACAAGTAAAGTCATCACAGGTTTTATTGAAAAAACGTTAACAAACGTTAACACCAGGGAGACAACATTACATCATGTGTGCTATGATTACTCAACTCACTAAACCAATTATGTTTTGAACATATATTGTTTGGTTTCACAAATTACCCTCCTGCTCAAACCAACCAGTATTATATTATCAGCCTGGCTAAATGGCATATTCATAAATGTAAGTACTCTAATCATAAACCTTTATTTATTGTGTTTGAATAAAACCAAACCATGTATAAAAAACATTGGATATTCCAAGAATAAGTAGCCATTACAACGCTGAATGAATGTGCTCTCTATAACTTGTTCATTTCTGTACCCCCTGGCGGTTACTGTAATTGCCAACTGTCAATAAACTGTTTAGAAAACTAAAAAATAAGATGACATGGCAATGACAATTTTGCCAAACTAAAGGCTTTGAAATGGCAGTCTGCAGACCAATGGTTCGCGTCTCGGATGCTATATCCACTATTTTTACAGTCTGTGGTCCAGCCCTCTGCTGCTAGATAGCTACAGTACATACCCCAAACACATACCTGGCAATCAACTTCCTGAAAAATATCCCCACACCAAAATAAATATTAGACTCTCTGAGACGCTGCCTGAAATCCTGACAGACATGCAAAGTCTAAAATACACTTATCTGGGAACTGGGGTAAACAATACCAGTTGGCAGCATTTCAGTGGAAGAGCAATTCCTGTCCAGGATTAGCTAAAAGGTTGCCCATTGCCCATATTCACTGTTGTTGCTGTGGCAGAGGATGTCATTTTCTTGGGCACATCTGATTCAGTACTTGAAATAAAAATGAAGGAAATGTATTGTTATTTTTAAATTTCATAACTTAATACTAAAACCTTTTCATGAACAAGTAAAACTATCAAATCTGAGCTCAAGCAGTTAAATTGCAGCTGCATCTAATCATATCATCGATGCTGAACTGCAGTGTGTTGTATCGTTTCACACTGATGACAAATTGGGCCTTCTCTAAGGAACAATTTCCCCTGCAATAAAGGCTTCAGCTGAGCTGAGAAAACACAAATAACACTGGAACACCGGCTCTCTCCACTCACATCCAATAGTAGTGACTGTGGTCATTATGGCTATATATAGCCGTGCTGCTTGTGGCCTTCATTAGGCCTCTCATTTTGTGGTAGTAAAGGGCAGTGTTGCTCCTCCATGCTGCCCTTTTACTCTGTGGCACCATGGAGCTATGCAAAGGAGGACCCAGACTCTCCTAATAAAGGCCTTCATTTGGGCTGGAGGAGAGATGAGCTGCTTTGACTGATGCACACCGTAATTGTTGTGGTGTCATTATGGAATGTCCTTTATGTATAGCTTGGGATAATTAAAGTCTTGGTACAGGGGTTAGATATGCATACGCTTAAAGAGTTGAAGGGTACTCTACACCAATTGAGTCCATGTTTCAAGTCTGGCTGACATGTCCCCAGTGGAGGATTTGACATCCGAGGTACTAAGTAGGCGGGCAAAGTGCCCCTGGCATCAGGGCACCCAGATGGACATGGTTTGACCATGATCAAAGCTCAGACACTGTCCTCCATCACCCTGAAGGACACAACCGCAGGCGCCTGTTCTCTCTCCCCTCCCTTACCCTACACACACACACACACACACACACTTTCTTGTCTGCCTCAAAACAGAGCAGCAAACAGGCAAAGAATAAGACTTGAAGTTTCTGGAAATTTAAGCCAAAACAACATCAAAAAATGGATATAAAAGCAAAAGCGGGAAAGCAGGCTTGACTGAGCATTTGAGAGATATTTATAGTCTGGTATTGTCTCAGGCGTGGGGTGGGGGGGTGGAAGGAGGGGGAGTAGATCAGAGAGCCGTGCCCAGTGAGGGCTCAGTCTGCTGGGGGCAACGCTTCTGGCAAACCCCCTTACCCCTGCTCTGACCTGGAGGATGCCCCGGCCGCTGTACGCTCCAGACACAGCGGGCAGAGAAGCCGCGCTGAATACCAACCAGTTCCTGGCTTCCACACAACAGCAGAGAAAAACAATACAGAAGTACTGCAAGTAAGTGAACTGTTGTAAACGTGGAATTTTGAACACGATCAGAGAATGTGAGCATGAGATGATTTTAATGCAAAACAGACAATGAAGTACCTGCAGAACTGGCTGGTAGAGGAGACACGCTTATTCATAACAACGGTTTTAATTCACCAGCCTTGCCCATGGTGTGAATAATAGGACACAAGCTGCTTCCTTGTATCAAGTTGGTGAGCAGCTTCTCATAACATGTCATATAAGTCATTTGGGCTGAGGCAGGAGGAATGGCAGTGACAGCCCTGTACCCAGGTGTCTGAGCCTGACTAGTCCCATTATTACCATGGTTTAGCTTATGAACAAGGACCCCCAGGTAGGGATTCGCTCTGCCGTGTGGCGGCCCCTTCTCATGCTTCCACCCCCACCACCACCCCCCGGGGCCCCCAGGACCTGCCAAGAGACCCCTGACCTGTGGGCTTCAGCTCTTCCTGAAATGCCACGCGGGCTCCGGAGACCTTTCGACCATGCTGACATGTATAAGGAATCAATCACACGCTTGCTGTCTGGCCCGCTGGGTCAACTCACTGCCAGAGACACAGCTATCGACAAGCTGACTCATAGTAAGGCAGCTGCGGAGAGGGGCTCTGGCTTCAGACGCAAGATCAACCAGCCATGTCACTGCTGTCCAATAAAAAGCCAAGAACAACATCCTTGTTTTTGCTTCAAAATGTAATGTAATGTAATTTTATTCAATCAGGGACAATACACAATAAAACATTAACCTTGCACAAGAACAAGGAGAGATGCATTGTTCCAGCTCATAGTCACTGGGCAGGTAGGTAGAACAATAAATATTCAATGCAAGTTGCCAAAAATGATCATCTGCCCCGTGTCCGTCAGAGACACATGTCTTTGTCTATTCCCTTTTTCGGACAATGTCAAGCCTATTATTCTCCAAAGGAAGATGATTGTCAGTGCTCTTTTTGTGTTTAACTAAAATTAAAATTCCCAAGCATTTTTACATTCAGCCTCTGCACTATGCTCTGCACCAGCTGATACCATGATGACGTGTATAGAGCCTGAGTAGGAGGAGTGTTGATTAGCGACTAAAGAATGTTTCTAGGGTGTGAAAATAATCTGCGATACATGGTAAGGTGATGCCAAACCATGTAGTGATTTAAAGGTCAATTCACTAAAACGTGTTCTCCCACTTACCCTGAGTAGTATAGCCATGCAGATAGTTCCGGTTTTATTTGTTCAGAAATAAATATACTGACAATACATTAGCTCTGACACATCATTTTTCCGTGATCGTCATGTCAGAATTTTGGAATGAGAAGTTTTGATATTTTAAATTGAAAAAAAAAAAAAGTTTAATGTCCTTTTTACTTTAGCTAATCCAACACTTTAAGGTCCTATTGCTTCCCGCAGCATACTCTGAGTGAGTCAATGTAATTGCCTCTGCTTTTTAATATACCATGCTTATTTCCCCACACTTCGTGTAGGTCTGAGATCAGGCCGTGTGTGTATAGAAGTGATAAATCCTTTCTTGCCTTGTTTGGCCTACACTGCAATGTGCATGTGAATGTCTCCGAATGCAGCTATAAGAAGGCGGGGTGGCTGCTCGGTTGACCTTTACTGTGGGTCAGACCTGGACTGGACCAAGCTTTGTTGTTTCTATATATGTGATATAGATATGTGCAGCTGATATCCAGTCACATTCAGTCCAGTCAGGGAGGTTCCTAATGAGGGATTTGATGCAGTTTTAATACATTTATTGTAGACTAGGGCTGCACTATTAAAGGAGAATTCTGGTTGATTTCTATACGTAGCTCTGTTGTTCGTAAATTTGGAGTGATGTCAGTAGAGAGAAAAACGAAACCAATCGGTGCTGCCTACACCGTGTTATCACCCTGCTACAGTTAGCACCCAACAGGCTTCAACAGGGCAAGTTTTAAACGTGATTTTAGCCTCTTAACATGTTCAAAATATCATTACCCGTACCTAGCCATGTGCAGTTATTCCTCCTGAGTGAACACAGCAAATCTGACTGCAGTAGATGTGACAGAAAGGCATAAAAGTTGTGTTACTCCATCCCGTTAATTTTTTTCCTGTTTTCCGGTGAAGTCCACACTAGTCGATTGTCAAATTTATACAATCCAATTTTCCAAAATGTATTTAATGCCTATGTAGAAACAGGCTGTAACCTGACACCACAGTGGAGCCAGGAGAGCAGAGCGGCGGCTGTAGCAGGTCAAAGGTTCTAGAGCCCACTGTTGGTTAGTTACCTATGCACATGCTCAATAGCTCTTAAACTCTTGAACTGCTGCTCTCTTGGCTCCACTGTGGTTTCAGGTTACAGCCTGTTTCTACATAGTCATTACTTAGGCCGTAACAACGGCAAATTTTTTTTTTTGTAGAAAAAACACCTTTTGGTATGAGTTTGACAATCGACTAGTGTGGACTTCACCGGAAAACAGGAAATAAACAAAAGTATGGATTAACACAAATGTTATGCCTTTCTGTCACATCTACTGTACAGTAATCAGTTATGTGATCTACAGAAAAATAGTTTACTTGAGGACTTTCAGTCAGGATTTAGAAACCATCATAGCACAGAGAAGGCCCTGGTGAAAATTAGTAATGTCCAGAACTGCCGCAGACAAAAGACTTGTCTCTGTAGTTGTTTTACTAGATCTTATTGCTGCATTCAACACCATTGACTATACCATCCTTTTACAGAGACTGAAACATTTAGTTGGCATTACAGGAATCTCAGTAAGTCCTTATGTTCTTTTTTCCCCAGCATGATTCCTCAGATCAGGGAGGCTCCAAAATCATGATGGCAGCTGTCGCCATGGTCCCGCTACACATCCTGCAATGCCATGTTACATCCTGCTACACTCTGCGGTGCCCTGTTACACTCTGCTGTGCCTTGTAATGTGGCACAGGGCCCTGCTATGCCATGAACTACCACAAACTACTATTTTTTAGTCCCTGTAGAGTGTGGTCTAGACCTACTCTATCTGTAAAGTGTCTCGAGATAACTCTTGTTATGAATGGATAAATAAAATGGAATTGGTTTGGATCTACTGTAGTCAGATTCACTGTGTTCCCTCGTAAGGAACCACTGCACATGTATAGGCACTTGTAATGACATTTTGAACATTTTTAAAGGCTACAATACGTTTTAAACTTGCCCTTTTCACGCCTGTAGGGTGCTAAATCTAGCAGGAGGATAACACGGTGTAGGCAGCACTGATTGTTTTCATTTTTCTCTCTACTGACAGCACTCCAAATTTCCAAAGAACAGAGCTACGTGTTGAAATCGACTGGAATTATCATTTAATTGTGATTTAATAGTAATTACAATATAGAGTGGTCAGGCCCGGTGCCAGGGTAAAATGACTATGGGGTGGGGAAAAATTGCGAGAGGACGATTTTCATAAAATAGACTATACTATAAATATGGCATTTCTTGAAGCAGTAAAGTTGTCCTTTTTTATCTTTTTTTTGTCCATTCCTGTTGCGTGTTGTATTTTTTTTATGTTGTTAAAAAAAATGCATAAATTATTACTAGGACCTATAATCCAAAACGATTCTTTGGTATAGACCCCCTATTGGTGGAACAGTGTAGCACCTCTTCATTACCACATGAACTAATTTCTCCTCTTTGTTTCCCCTCCCATATTACCCTGACTTCAACTCTTCTGCGTGGCCCATCTTAGGGGGAGTGAAACCCACTCTGGTGGACTTCAGTGAACTCCTCTGCCACCATCTTCTACCCTGCACACCTCCCTCGCCCTCCTCCCTCTTCTCCAACGCCCACTTCTGCCAAGTCAGCCAACCGCATTGATTTCATGTTTGGGCTGCCCACATTGATTTTCATGCAAGTTCATTGGTCATACTGCTGCTTCCTCCATCTCAGTAGTACAGTGGGAGGCGAGAAAAATCATCTTTGACAGTTGCTGAACAGAGATGCGGCAAAAAGGCCCCTGCAGCCCTGGTTTCACCCCAGCTCGCTCCACTAGTGCCTTCTGTATCGCTTCCATCCCCACCTAAACCCGTTGCCCCTCCATCTCCCTATTTGCCCTTCAACACCATCACCATCTCCAGAGCCCACAGCCTCTCACTGGCATATGGTGGGCATCAATCGTACATGAGTGATGACAGGAGTTGGGATGGCTTCACTGCAAATGTGGCCCCTGTATACATTTGTGTTAAATAGACTAGATCTGTTCAAATGATGGCATTTATGTACTTACGGACAAAATAACCCAGTTAAAATAAAAAAATTAGAAATAATTAACATAATTTACATTTTTCATTTCACTTTGGACATGTCAATGTTAGTAACAAAGGGCAGCTCTAAAAGATAAGGATATACAGTAGACCCTGGCAAAAATGGTGCCAGTATTTCACCTTCCAATGAAATGTGTAATTATTCAAATTAAAGACATCTTCTTTCAAATCTAATGTATGTATACCGATATGAATCTAAAACCTTATTCAAATAAATAATATTGATAACAGACAGTAACACTGTGTGTAAACCAACAATGTTGTGTTCTGAGCCATGTGTGAGGTCATGCTGGACAGCTGCTGGTGCGCGAGTGAAATCTAATCAACTTGCAAGATCAACAACTGTTGACAATTACAACCAATTTCTTTTTATAATTCAACAATACTCTGGGCCCTATTTTAACAATCGAAGCGCATGGCGCAGGTGCGTTTAAGGCGTGAACTTAGTGTCTTCATTAATTCAGAAGTGTGTTTAGGGATACCAATCAATAAACCAATCAGAGCGAACGCCTTTGTACTCTTCGTACCTTTGCACATTGCTATTATAATGGCGTTGTTGCAATATTTGTGTTTGTCATCTTTTGCACATTGTGTTGCTGCGCTTCCCTGTGTGTGTAACAAGCATAGTGTGAGCGTGCTGTGTATAAGCCGTTATTGACTTCAGACAAGGTTTTTGATGGCCAATGGCGTGTTCATTTCCCGCTGCCTCAAGATACCAATACAGCACGCCCATGGGCGCAAATATGGGTGCAGGTTCATTTGCTATTTAAATGACTTGAGCGCTCGAAAATCTTAAAATAGCAGCTACTTACGTCAAGCTTTGCGTCATGCTGTGCCGGATGAAAGATAGGTCCCTACATCTCTTCAGAATTACTTTGTTCAGCTGTTTATAATGTCTCACAAACAAATTATATTAAGATTATATTGTTTTTAATCATGAACTTAAGCTTTGTTTAAATAAGACACTGTGGCCCAACATTGGTGTGTAAGAAAGTATTGACAAAAATCGTGCTTCTTGATCCACATTCTTATCATCGATTGCTGGCTTGAATGCAACAGACGTTCGTTAATAACATAAAGTTACACAATAAAGCTGTAACAGTATGGTCGACCTCCTTAGAAATTCTTTCCATAATGTTGTCAGACACTTAGAATTTAATCTGAGCCTGTTGGCGGCAAAATGAGCACCTGGTATCAAAAGTAATTTTCTGATAATAAATGTACTTCAGAATTAGAAGTAAAAGTAAAAAAAAAAGTTTGATAATGGCCAAAGGTGTGTAACGTTATTGTCATCACCACTGTCATTGGGGTGGTCATCATCTATTACCACGGCAGCAGAGCCCACACCAGGAGCTTCCATGACACTATCATTTTGGCCTGTATTTCTTTTTTTTTTTTTTGCTTTGCAGCAAACAGTCCCGAACTGGAATGGAGCGTGTTTTCACTTGCAATCTAAGAGCAATGATTCAATAAACCTTTTTTCCAGTGTAACAAATGTATTAAGATTTTATTTTCTAGTAACGAGTAACGAAGATGCTTAGGGGAGATGTAGCGAAGTAAAAGTACACATTTTTTTAAGAAATGTAGTGCAGTAGCCCAAAAGCAAAAGTCTCCGGGGATATAAATAACGAAGTAAAGTACAGATACGTAAAAATACTACTCAAGTAAGTAACAAAGTATCTGTACTTTGTAACCTTACAACACTCTACTTCACATGTATTGCGATCAAATTGGTATGTATCAAATAGTTTTAAAACATTATAAAGCTATAGTGTGGTGTTTCTGTCTCCCTCATGAGGAATTCTAAGCAATGACAACAACTCTGTCAGCGCATCCACATGATACAAGCCGTCCATGCAACCTCACCCCTCTTCTACGCAGTTGCTAGTAGCCAAGGAGCACACGGAGGATTGAAAAAACATGAGGAACACTTCAGAAGAAGTAATTATCTTCGTTTGAGTTTCTGCGTGGGAAAGTCACTGGACAACACAATCTTCTGAGCATAGTCCAACATAGCTGACTATGGTACAGAAAGAGTTGTGCGGAGCTAATAGTCTTAGTCAGCTTCGTAGCAACTCATTTGGCAATGCCTTGAATGTAGCGGCATTTATTAATATAATAAAGTTGCACACTAAATCTTTAAAGGGGTGATTTTACCTTGTCATAGGTGAATAACGACAGTTCGGTGGGTAAATAGAACATACATAGAAGCTTAAAATCCCATTGACATGCCTTTCCTCGGAAAATCCCACATTTTGAAACTGCCGCTGAAAGCGGGCGAATCCCAACAAAGCCAAAAGATGACGTCAGGATCTCAGAACCATTAGCTCCAGCCCCAACATTTACACACAGGCCACTGACCTGAGACCAGCTCCTAATGCAGCTAGCGTTAGGTCGATTAGATGTCTGACTGAGAACGCTGCTCCTGTACTCTGACGGGATTTACTAAGAAGAAAGTTTGGAATATTTTCCAGGATATTGACAATGAACCAGGGTTGCAAATGCAGAGACACTTCTCATAGCCTTCCCAGAAGCTATGGCTGCAGTTTATAAGGAGATCCCAGGGAACTTTTCCCCCAAAGACAGTTTTAAAAACTTTGGACAATTTAAAGCAGGATTTGCTACGCTGCGGTTGTTGTTCCGACTGTCTGGTCATCAGACTGTGAGGGGGTTCAAGA
>NC_045737.1:3675771-3675993 GCF_008692095.1 Etheostoma spectabile | reverse complement strand
GTGGTCTCCCTGTCTGTGAAAGTTTCGAATTGTCGCAAACTGAGAATATTTTTTTTACGATCCATCCCATTTCCCCGCTTTAGTATGAGCTCTGAGTATGCCCAAGCGTTGGGAAAAGTTGGCAGCCCTGCTGTTCCATTCGAATAAATACCCTGTGTTGTCATGTAGCTCCATCTATAGTTCACGATCCATGTTTGTCCACTTTGGCAGGCTAATTTTTAT
>NC_045737.1:3675613-3675761 GCF_008692095.1 Etheostoma spectabile | reverse complement strand
CAAGAAAGCTAACTGCAGCTGAGTAGAATCCTGTTAGTTTGGTTGCGAGCTAGCGCTAAGCTGTAACGTTACTCAGCTAGCTAGCTATATCATCCCGTTTGCTTTGACAACAGAACTAGAAACGTTATCATTTCATATGATATCGAGT
>NC_045737.1:3673568-3675415 GCF_008692095.1 Etheostoma spectabile | reverse complement strand
CCTTTCTACTTATTCTTACAAAACCAGACGTCTTATGGTGTTTGTGTAGCATTGTGACCAGGTAGTATTTAGCAGAGCAGTGTTATCTAATGTTACCATGATGAGTGAGTGACTTTTATCAAATTGATTGTATAGAGTAATCACGATGTTCTTGAGGTCTTCTGATAGGGGTATGTAACATTTGTTGGGCTGAAAATGTTGCTTTTGCTGTTCTTTTGGCCCTCACACACCCTGCTAAATTGACGGCTTGACGAGGTGTTCGGCCTTATATGGTCTGCTCATGAATATTTAAATTAGGCGCGCTGATGGGTGTGGTGCAACGAGCCTGACAGAGCAACAGAAGAAGAAGAGGGAATTTAGCTGTTGAACGGTATCTGCTTGAGCCTGAATCAGAGGAAGGATCTGATGTAGAGGAGCCACTGCCAGTAGATTGGAAAGACTCTTCAGACTGGTAAGTTTGGTCATTTAGCATTACTTGCATTTTCAACACATAGCCCAACATTTGCCGTCCGTTGTTACACTGTGTAATATCACACCGTGTTGCCGCCTAGAAAACTTGTATTAGCCTTGTTTTTAGTATCGTAAGCAACATAAGTTATGTGCACACGGACAAATATTTTACTACTTGACCCTCGCAGTTTCAGTCCAGATGTCTAGTTCATAGAGCTGCTCACAACGACAGTCTTGATGTGATTATGAGTTACGTAATTATTTAACACGTAGTAGTAATAGTAACTTACAACAGCAGTACATTTAGCTGGAAGGAGGACTATTTCGTGTCAGTTTGTATGTACGTCTAAGCATTATTACTACTCCGCCTGTGTCAGCAGGTCAATGTTACTTGGAACTCCTATCGCTGATTAGATCATCTGACTTTGAGATTACCTCTTAACATGTAGTACTATGGTAAAATTACAACTATGTACATACATTCTACCTTGGCAGGTGTTCTTGTGGAAACTGTGCACAAATGCCCAGGAGAGAGAATATGTTGCCAAAATACCTCAGGTAACTAAAACTAGATTCATTAATCAAGCTATTTATGCTTTCTGTCATTCAACATTATGAAATAACAACAAGCTCATTATTTGGTTTTTACAGGTCATGAAAACAATGACCAGGTTCCTGAGGAGATAACCCTTATGACTACCATCCCGGCCTTCATCCGGTGTGCCTCAATAAATATTTTTGCAAAATGCAAGATATTTACAGAGTTGACCATGGCTAGTTGAGAACAGAGGGATGGAAAGGTGAGGCCAATGGGATACCACTGTTAGCAGTTCTATAAACAATACCCATTGATATGGTTCAGCATTAACAAAAACACAGTATTATCAAGACAACAAAATGAAAAACTTTTTTTAGTTTAAAACAATATTACTCTGAATATAAAAGAAAAAAATGTGGTTGTCACTACACCCTGTTCTCTTGCAGGACATGCAGACACCGGCGGGGAGGACTGGTGAGTGGTGCTGGGGTTTCTTGGTAGAAGTGTCCGTGTGTGATCCCTCTGTGTCATGCTGCGTATCGGAGGGAGTTTCGGAGGGCTTCAGGGCAGTATGTCGGGTTGGGTGTCTGTGCGAGTGGAGCACAGTTCCGGGTGCACATGAATCTGCCGGACTGCTTCCAGATAAGGAAGGGGGTCATGGGAGGATCTCCTCAAACACCAGTCTCACGTCAAGACATAGCCTGTTGTTGTGAAAAGTCCTTTTAGCACCTATACCAGTGGCACGTTCAGATTGTGTTTGAAGTGTGTGAAAAGTAGTTTAGTGCCTATATGAGGCACATTTTATGTTTGTGTTGTAATAAAAAATATATTTAAACTACAAATTGTTGGCTCCGTCTTC